>NW_012267587.1:128063-199368 GCF_000151885.1 Dipodomys ordii | reverse complement strand
CATTTATAAGATTATTTCTTTGTTGCTTTGTATGTCCCTTCCCCACAGTATAATCCCTGCTTTCACTGTATTTGATGTCGGTATAATTTGTGGAGAAGAAGGGGAAAAACAAGTTGTTTAAGGTTACAGGTGGACCCATTGCAACAATGAGAAGTACAATTTCTCATGTCGAAAATGAACTTTACAACTTGGGGGGGGGCAGATTGCGTGGGCGCTGGGGGGAGGCTGGGAAGGGATGTGAAGGGTAAACAAAGGAGGAGGCTGCAATGCTTGATAAGAAATGTACTCATTATCTCACCCATGTTATTGTAACCACTCTGTACAGTATGTTCACAATAAAAAAAAAGAAAAAAATAAAAGAAAACATCTGTAAATTATTCAGAGAAATCCTTCATGGCAGAGGTAAGCTAGGTGTGATGGGAAACCATTCTTCACTCTTCAGCTCTCTAAGCCAACATTTCTCATCATTTCGTGTTGAGTGGGGATTGTGTCATTCAATATTATCCAAAGCATGTAGAAAAAGCCAGTCTCGACAAGTAATTCAGAGATTGAAGTTATTAACTTGTGTCTTTTATACTAAGGAATAGTTTGTTAGGGTAATTTGATAAACTCTTCTTAGAAAAATGATCTCTGGCCCTTTGGGACTGGATTCAGATCATCTCCAACATGGTTAGGGGAACAATAGATGGGTAAAGACTGTTATGATAAGAGGAAAGAACATGAGAACAACCAGTTTTCTACTGCTCCCTTATGTCTCCCTCTGTATGTGTGATCTATGCCTTATAGTACAAATGACTTACTTATTCCAGTTCATTTTTGAATGGAAGATCTGATGGAAGATATTACTCCTTATTGCTGTACATCCATAGTAGTAAAATCTTTCTCAGAGTGGTAACAATGCTTGATAGGAAATGTATTCATGACTTCCTCATATAATTGTATAATCAATCTATACAGTATCTTTACAATAAAAATTCAAAAATGTGGTGGATAAATAAAGACAAGAGTCTGCATTTTGTCTTGGGGGAGAACCCCAAAATGTCTTCAGTGCTTGCTTTTTTCTTTAATTAATTACTGGTGATGAACAACTTGTGACTGATTCATTCTTAGCCCATTTAGTTGTTCTGCTGAGGGAGCTGTGATAAAACACCAGTATGGATGATGTGATGTGCCTGCATTTTCTCAATGTTCTAGAGGCTGATTACAAATTTTATTGCCCTTACTTTGAACTACAATATGATGTTACATATTTTGTTTGTGCAATGAGTATATATCCATGCCATGAGTATATATCCAAAACCCAGAACACATATATTTCTGAAGTGGGTATCTTTTTTTTTGGCCCAGTTGTGAGGCCTGAACGCTGGGCCTTGGTACTGTCCCTCAACTCTTCAGCTCAAGGCTAGCGCTCTACCACTTCAGCAACAGCGCCACTTCTGGCTTTTTTATTTTTGCTTATGTGGTGCTGAGGAATCGAACCCAGGGTCTCATCCATGCAAGACAAGCACTCTACCACTGAGCCATCTTCCCAGCCCCGAACACATATATTTCTTTGATATGAGAAGAAGGCTTTCATTTGCTATCTCATAAAGGACTAAAAATAGATAAGACATTAGGCGAAATAAGACATTTTGCAATCACTCACAAAAATTTAAGTTAACAAAAAATAAAACTATCTGCCACTTGAGCTATAGCATTACTTCTATGCCGAGAGGAAGGAAGGAAGGAAGAAGGGAAGTGAGAGAGGGAAAGAGGAAGAGAAGGAAGGAAGAAGAAGGAAGAAACAACTATTCAAAAGAAGAATCTTTAATATTTGGTGAATGTGAGAATTATCCTTTCAGAGGTAGGGCTCAAGAAAAATGGCTTTTACATAAAGCAAATTATTGAACTGTTTAGAAAATGATACAGATGCAGTAACATTTTATAAATTGATTTATTAATTCAGTAATATTAAGTAACGTGGTCAGGTGTGGCTGGTGCCGTATTGGCCACATGATGGACGGTGGGGTCTGGCGTCTTGTTTTCATGCAGGTGTAAGGAAAAGCCCCATCCATCACTTGCCTCCCCACTGATGGGTGTGGCTGGATCCCTGCAAGCAGGCATGAGCATTTGGCTGATATGTTACTCAATCGGTTAGTCCAGTAGCTGGAGTTCAAGCTCCAATAGTAGCACAAGAAAACCATGAGGTATGTGTATTACATGTGTTTCTAAGTTAGAAACCTAATTGTAGTGATACTAGCAAGTCTTCTTCTCAGATATAAAGGGAAAAGAAGATGAGTAGAGGAGGGAGAGAAGGGAAACAAAAGGTCAGGAATAAGAAGGAAGAAGAGAAGACAAGAGAGTAGTGGAGAGGAAGGGAAAAGAGGGAAAAGAAAATTAGGAGAAGGAGAGAGGAGGGGAGGAAAGCTTCATGGCATCAGATTTGACAGTAACTGGTCTGGGAAGATTGCTCAGTGGTAGAGTACTTGCTTTGCATGCATGAGACCCTGGGTTCGATTCCTCTGCACCACATAAGCAAAAAGATGGAAGTGTTCCTTTGGTTCTATTTGTAATGTACTCACTTTGAACTGAAGTGCTGAGCAACAGCGCCCAGGCCTACAGTTCAGGACCCACGGGTGAGCAAAAAAAGAAAAAAAGAAAAAAAATGAAAGAAAGATTTGACTGTACCCCCAGAAATACAACTCCAAAAGTACCTCCTGGAAAAAAAAAAAGAAACAAACAAACAAACAATGTGAGTCTCTGGTGAATCACACCTGTAATCTTAGGTACTAAAGAGGGTAGATCTGAAGATCGGGTCTCAAAGTCAGCCTGGGCAGGTATAGCTGTGAAACTCTTACTTTCAGGAAATCACCAGAAAACCGGAAGTGGTGCTGTGACCAAAGTGGTAGAGTGCTAGTCTTGAACTTAAGATCTGAGGGACAGTGTTCAGACCCAGAGTTCAAGCCCCATAGCCTACAATGAGTAAATAAATAAATAAATACATACCTTCTCTCATTGTCTATTTCTCTCTCTGTCTCTTTTTCTCTTTCATTCTCTCTGCTTCTCTTTCCTCCATTTTTCTCTTAATTTTACTTTTCTTCAAATGGTTTATCTGGGAAGTAGATTTTCTTACTGATAAGTTTTCTTTTGGTAACATGGCTCTTAAAATTGACATTTTTCTCACTCATTATACAGGAAAATTGTGCTAAACATAAAATAATTTGAGTTTCCCAGATTCTATTATCTTTCTCTGGTTTAACCTCATTTGATATGGTTCCTGCAGTTTTCCTTTTTCTTCTTGTTCTGCTTGCATATTTGCATTCACTGACATTATAAGATAGAAGCTGGTTGTGAAAATAAACAATACAGTGACTATGGTTTTCATATTTGAAATATCACTAATGGCAAAATCTCACATACATTTGCTAAGTAGTAAACTTTAATCTTTGGAACATCAATACTAAATAGTATGTGTGGCAATGTATCCTTTGGAATCTAGTGGAAGAAATGGTTCAGGAATATGTGACACATTTGAGAAATAGTGAGTGAAAACATCTGCAAAACCTACACAGATTATAATAATTTGTATTTTTGTCCATGTGTGTTTGTTATTAATGCTATTTGTAGTGTGTATTTCCAACTAAACACTGTTTTAGCACGTGTTCAAACACTTTCAGTTTGTTATTTTAGTAGGTAAAATAGATATGTTTGTCACCCATATGTCTTCATAGAATCCAAAATTTGATTTTTCCATGTTCCTTTTGATGACAGGTCTTGCTATATAGTGCATCAAGCTCTTTTTTGTTAAATAAGTTCATTTATTGTGAAAATACCATACAGAGGGGTTACACTTACATGAGCAAGGTAATGAGTACATTTCGTATTAAGCATTGTTGCCTTCTCCTTTGTTTTTCCCCTACCATCCCAGCCCCCCCATCTCGTCGACTATGCTCCCCCACCCACCTCCAGCAAACTCTTCATCTTCTTATGTAGCCTAGGCTGGCAACTAATCTTTCTTGTGTTTCCCAAGTCCAGGGAGAATAGTTGTGTTTCAGACTGTGTGTGGCTACATTAGCCATTCTTATGTGTACAGTTCATTGATAAAACACTGGGCCACACTGTTGTGAGGCCATTCCATCCATCCATCTACAACACTTTTCATCTTCCATCTGTGAAGCTGTTTGATCATTGAATAGGCAGTTCCTGTTCCTCTCTATCCCAGTCTCTGGAATCATCCTATATTTGGGCTCCACAAGTTTGTCAGTCCTTGAAAGCTCAGTGAGGGAAATTATACCATGGCTGTTCCTTTATGACTGATGTCTTTTATTTAGCTTATTTTACTTAAAGTCCATCCCTGCCATAAAATGTAGTAAAGTTTTCTTCCTTTGAACACATTTATTGTTTTACATGCTTAAATGTTTTGCTTATTATGAGTAGTTTTTTTATTATGAGTAGTGTTTTGCTTATTTTGAGAAGTGATTCTCCAAGCATTTATTGTACTCCCTGGTTTATCTGCTGTTGCACACAAGTATAGAAATGCTGGACCATATTCCTATATAATTCTATATTTAGTTCTTTTTAGGACTATTCGTACCATCTTTCATAGTTTGTTTGTTTGGTCGATCAAGGGGCTTGAACTCCGGGCCTGAGTGTAGACCCTAAGCTCTTTAGCTCAAGGCTAGCGCTCTTCCACTGGAGCTACCTGGTTTTCTGGTAGTTTTATTGGAGATAAGAATTTCACGGATTTTCCTGCCAATAAAGGCTTTGAACCGTGATCCTCAAATCTCAGATATCTGAGTAGCTATGATTACAGGTGTGAGCCACGGGCGACTGGCTTCATCTTTGATAGTTTTATATACCCAAGAAAAATGCACCAAGGTTCACATTCGTTTCACATCTTTCCTAGTTTTTTTTTACTTTGAGAGTGTTTTTGTTGTTTTTATTTAAAACTATATCCATAGTAGCATGTATATAATAGGTATTTTATCAGAATTTTGATTTGAATTTTTCTCATGACTACTGACATTAAAATGCTTTTATATTTTAATGTACTACACGTGTATGTCACTTTTAGAAAAGTCTCTTCAATCTTTTTCCCATTTTAAAATTAGATTTTTTTGTGTAGATGTTTCTAGAATGATTATCCTTATATTTTCTAATTCATATTGGTTAAAAATCCATTTAGAGATATATGCAAATACTTCTCTCATACCATGCTTTTTTTCCCTTAATTGGTATTGTTTTTCAACATACAAGGTTTTCGTTTGTATTTATTACTCATTTATTTATTTATTTACTTACTTATTTACTTATTTATATATTGTAGGACATGGGGCTTGAACTCTGGGCCTGAATGCTGTCCCCCAGCTCTTAAATTCAAGACTAGCACTCTACCACTTTGGCCACAGCACTACTTCCAGTTTTCTGGTGATTTACTGCAAGTAAGAATTTCACAGCTATACCTGCCCAGGCTGACTTCAAGACCCGATCTCCAGATCTCACCTTTTCAGTACCTAAGATTACAGGTGTGATCCACCAGAGACTCACATTGTTTGTTTGATTCTTTGTTTTTTCCATGATGTACTTTTGGAGTTCTGTTTATGGGGTTACTGTCAAATCTTGCTTTCTTATTTGTTTTTCCTCAGTCGTGGGTCCTGAACTGTGGGCCTGGGTGCTTTCACACAGCTCTTCAGCTCAAGGAGAGTACATTACAAACTGAAGCAAAAGAACACTTCCAACATTTTTGCTTATGTGGTGCTGAGGATTCAAACCCAGGGCCTCATGCATGCTAAGCAAGCACTCTACCACTGAGCAATCTTCCCAGACCAGTTACTGTCAAATCTGATGCCATGAAGTACTCTTCCCCTTCTCTCTTCTTCTCTTCTTTTATCTTTCCCTCTGTTCCCCTCCTCTCCACTACTCTCTTGTTCTTTCTTCTTCCTTCTTTTCCCTAACCTTTTGCTTCCCTTCCCCATCTTCTCCACTCATCTTCTTTTCCCTTTATATCTGAGATGAAGACTTGCTAGTATCACTACAATTAGGTTTCTAACTTAGAAACACATGTAATACACATACTTCATGGGTTTCTTGAGCTACTATTGGAGCTTGAATTCCAGGTCTCATAGTCAGTCAACTTCCTCACTCACTGTTGGCACTATCACTTGAGCCATACATCTAACCTGTTCATTAGCTGCTTAGTTTGAGTTGTCTATCCAGGCTGGCTTCCAGACCTCAGTTTCCTCCTTAGTAGCTAGGCTAAAATGACAGTCTTGAGCAAGAAGTACTTGCCTTGATTTTTCTTACCTCAACATTTAACATTAACACTTAAATGGATACTCCAATGAAACAGTTTATTGTTACTGGTTTATGTAGAATTAATATGCAACCTAAAATGAAATAGTTTATCTTTCAAATTAAGTGTTGTAATGTGTTTCTAACAATTGTAACTGTTCTAACTGTGGTAGATTTTCTTCACTAAGCAAATCATTTGTGCTGGAGGTATTGTTTTATAGTCAATGCAATTTAATGTTATTGTGGAGGTGATGTATAGAGAGATTTAATGATATGAGTGAGGTAAAAATACCCTTCTTTTCATACAGTGTCTTCCATGCCTTCATTCTCTCTCAAACTCTCCCTCCTATCTCTACTCTTGAGTTGTATATTTTACTTTCATCACCCTATTTCCCTCACATTCTATGGCTCTGCCACACCCACCAGAAGATATACATGTGAATACACCATACATAATTGAAAGCAACTGTTTTTATTTCACAAGTAAGAAAGTAGCTCCCTTTAATATTGAATAAATCACAATGATAGCATACATATATTTTTTACATATTCATTCTAGTTTCCTTCTGCTTGTTTTACTGTTAGATTATTAGAAACATATTGTTGGATTTTATTGTATTTATATCATTGATTTATTTGTCATACTGATTTCTAGACAATTTCTCTTCAGATCTATTCTCAGTGTGTCTGTCTTGGTAAACATAACAGCATAGTGCTTTATAAGCAGCATTTAGTAAAGATAATGCCATCCATGTGTGTGTTTCTAGTGACCGTTTGTCTAGTTATTCAGTCATTAGAGGAATATTACTTCTCCAATCATAATGATAGATTAAAGAAATTATCATTCTTTGGCCTTTTAATCATGTCTTTGTAGACTTTGGTTTTCAGCATAGAACTTTTGTTATACAGATTTATAATTTGGCTGTTATTATCAATGCTCTATATCTTTGGTAGCACAATTTGTGCTGAGGTTCTTTTCCTTTCATATTATGACTACTTGTATTTTTTAGTATTGATTATTGCTTATGGTATGTTTATATTGATTTACTTTTATTTCTTGATAATTAATGTATGTCTCATTAGTTTATTGAGTTTTTTAGTATGTTTTCTTCTGTTCAAATCAGACAGTACCTGATATATTTACTATTTTTATATTACAATATTAACATGGTTTCATTTTAGTGATTACTTTGCTATTTATTATGTTTGTCTCATCTAATATGTATTTCTTAGTTTGCTTTCATGTAACCTGCACACATCCTTCTATACAGTGCAAATCACGTCTAATATACTCTCCAGGGAATCTTCTATACACTCTAAATCACCTCTGATACCTATTACAATTTAAATCCTACTAAATAGTTGTTAAATGCCAGTTTTTTAAAAGGCTGCATGTTTACTACAGGTGCCATACTTTTTCAAGTATTTTGGTTCTATGGTTTGTTGAATCTGTGCAACAAACAAATATGTAAGACCTAATATATTCCTTTGAAAATGCTACTGTAGGGGCTGGAAAGCTGGCTCAGTGGAGAGTGCTTGCCTTGCATGCATGAGGCCCTGGTTTAGGTTGCTGAGGACCACATAACAGAAGAATCTGGAAGTGGTGCTGTGGGTCCAGTAGTAGAGCAGTAGCCTTGAGCTGAAGAGCTGATGGACAGAGCCCAGGCCCAGAGATCAAGCCACGTGATAGATGAAAAGAAAAAACATACCACAAATAACATAGTGCATATAATAATATTTAAAGGTGCTGTACACAAGCATCTCATTTTGGTAAATCTGAGACCTGAGGACTTAATTTCATCTAGCCCTTTCAGAAAGGTCAATGAAACTCTTATCTATAATTAATCACCTAAAAATCCAGAAGTAGAAATTGATAGATGGCTCAAGTGATAAATCCTTAAGATAAAAGATGGTCAGGAACAGCACTGGGACAATGAGATCAATATCTAATATTAGTATGTTTTACTGTGATATATAGAAATAAATGCTTTTTAAAAAGTGGGTGGAATTGTGCAAAAATGCATATTGTTCAATAAGTAATGAAATCAATCGAGTAATCAATCAAGTAATGAAATGAATGCCTGGCTTATGGAACTTTGACATACATATATATGTATAAATACCCATATGTATATATGTATACATACACATGTGTATGTATACATATATGTGTATATATACATATATATACTCACATGTGTATATATAGACATATATATGTATGTACGTATACATACATATGTATATATATCACCTTCTCAATAATTTATTGAGAATGCAAAAGCAAAAGAAACATAGAATAAATTCTCCTATGGATGTAGGTAGCATTTGGAGCAGGGAGGGTAATCAGACATGGTATAGGAGGCGAATATGGTTTTAAAAAGTGTGTGTGTGTGTGTGTGTGTGTGTGTGTGTGTGTGTGTGTGTGTGTGTGTGTGGAGTGTTTATCAATGAAACTTGCTGACATTAGTTTTTTTGTTTTCATTTGCTCATTTGTTGTTGTTCTTGTTTGACATTCCTGGGGCTTGAACTTAAGGTGTGAGAACAGTTCCTGAATTTCATTATGCTGAAGACTACCACTCTACCACTTGAGCTACAACACCAGTGCTTCTAGGGGTGTTTGGTAGTTGTTGTTTATTCGGTACTGAGAAATCAAAACCTGTGCTACATGCATGCTAGGCAAGCACTTTATCACTAAGCCAGCCCCAACCACACTGTTTTAAGAAAGGAGGCAGGGCTGGGAGTGTGGCTCAGTGGTAGAGTGCTTGCCTTGCTACATGAGGCACTGGGTTCCATTTCTCAGCACCACATCAGCAGAAAATTCATTGTGACTTATCACCAATGAAATGCCAGAAAACTAGAAGTGACATTCTGGCTGGAAGTGGTAGCATGCCAGCCTTTAGTGAAAACATAAGGGAATATGCCAGGCCCTCCTGAGTTTAAACCCCACATCCAACAATTAAAAGGAAAAAGAAACAATCATGAACAAACAAAAACCTAATACTTGCTCATTGCCTTTGTTCTTCTATTTTAATTTGTTCTTGTAACTGTATATTTCATATCATTCCATTTTCTACTTTCTTCCTTTCCCTTTGGGGGATTGAACCTTGGGACTTGTACATGGAAGGTGGATACTACATACCAGCCAATTGTTTCTTCTTTTAACATAAAAAGTCTGCTTATAGGACAAGCAAGGTAGCGAAGTGGAACAGGGCTTGCATTGCATGAATGAGGAGCTGGGTTCTATTCCTCAGGTCCAAATGCACAGAAAAACCTGGAAGTGGAACTGTGGCTCAAGTGGTAGAATGCTACACTTTAGCAAAAGCAGCTCAGGGACAGCACCTGGCCTCTGAGTTCAAGCCTAAGGACCAGCAAAACAAAACATCTGCTCATTTAGTCAATGCTTCCCCTGAAATTTAAAAGACAAACTTACAGGTGACTTTAGTTCACTTTCAATACTACTGTCCTCCTTTCCAGTGAGTGCAGGGGCCGCACTCAGAAGAGACTCTCTGCCTCTGCTGTCACTTGTAAACTAGCTGTTGTACAATAGTAAGCAGCAACACATACATTTCTGTTCTTATTATTTTGCACACAATGGGCTTTGTTAAGGTAGGTCAAAATAAGTGAAGGAAACCTTTCCTTTTCACTTATTGGTTCTGATTGTAATGGATCTATCTTGCTGAGGACTTAAGTCTGACACTCTTGTCATTTGATTTCTCTCTGAACTACTTTTCAATTTCTTTTTAGAACACACACACACACACACACTCACACACAAATATCCTGAATAATTTTAACTAGTTCATCAGACAATAGTTTTACTACCAATTCTTCTTGTCCACAGCAATTGTATCATCTACATAAGACAATTACATTAGGCCATGGGCTTAACTTGACTAACAGGTCCCTGTGTCAACAGTCAGCCCTCCTGAGACCTGGGCACACCATGTCCCATGCTAGATTTGCCATGTGGTACTGGTGGTGTACTGATGGGTAGCACAGGCCCTGATCTGGGCTCCTTACTCCTGTCCCACGGGTCTGCCAGGCTTGCATATTGCATGAAGACTTTGGCACTGTGCTCCTCTCCTGGGCTGGCTCCTCACCAATCTTTTCTTTCCTGTACCTTCCATTTTGAGTTCTGGCCCAGCCAACTTCCAACACACCTGATGAAGTCTCCACATCAAACTTTTGGTAACAAACATTTAAATTAGATTTCACATATAAAGATTTTTCTTGGTTTTGCTCAGACCCCATGGGCAAGTGAAGAAAAGATGGTAAGCTGGGGATGCCCCAGGTAGTGATTTTCTCAAAGTACTGACAACTCTATAACAGGGACTCCATACAAGGATGTTTCTGATCAAGAAAACTGAAAGAAAAAAATGTAAAAGAACCTCACAATTCATTGAGGAAACTGAAAAGAGAGCTAAGGGTAAGATGTTTCTCAAAGGAGTGGGAAAAATGTACACTTAATACTATGCTAATTATGGGAGGAAAAATGACCTAGAGGTGGACAACAATAAAGATATAAGTGGTCAAGGTAATGGAAGAAGGCCTTGGGTGGTCCCCGAGGTTCTAGTGAAAATCCTATGATAGCCTTGTTCAGTACCCACTGTGCTCAGTATCCCAGTTTCTGTCCCTTCCATTCACTCTGAGATGCATCATTCCAGTTTAACCTCCGGAAGAAACAAGGATTCACCGAATATCCTGCTCTCTCATTGGGACAAAGATTGCTTGGGAACTGGAGGGTTTTGGTTAAATACTTAGATCTCTGGAGAGCAGACTTTTCAGGGTCATGACTTTGGGTCATATGAACTGCCCCTGCTGATGATATGACTATGTTTGTATACTTTATCCAGTAACATTCAATGAATGGCTATTGAAAATAATCTAACTTAGAGTTGAAATCTTTGAACAAAGGCAGAATTCTTCTAAAGCCTAACTTTGGTTATTGCTATAGGATGAAACTTGTGGTAGGACCATTGATATTCTCAAAAATTATATAACTTAACTCACTCTTAGTGATTAGGTCCAGGGTGAACATGTACCCAAGTCATGGTTCACCACTTCTCTTCTAAGGACATAGGAGCTTTTAGAATGAGCAGAAACTAAACATCCACTCATTCACCCCAGGGAGTGGCCTTGAAATAAAGTGCAATCCATAAGGGAAGAACAGCAAAAGTGCTTCTACACATCTGGACAGAAAAGACTGAAAAGAGTATGTCTCCTACATCTGTGTGCACACAGTAGAAGACCATTGTGTTCTTGTTCAAATATATTGGTATTCTGAGATCTTAAATAATCACTATTGACTCCTTATGATCCTGTTTCAAGTATACTGAAATATTTGGCCACATTTTATATGTTGAGATCTCCCTTGGAATGTCTAATTCCATACCTTACAGATGTGGACCATATTGTCCTACATGGTAACTTGAACCTCTGCAAGGACCTATGAACGAGTCAGAAACATAAAGGAGTATTCATGTCCATTCACATGACCAAAAATACCAAACTATTTGTGACAATTTATCATTACTCATGCTTATAAGATATTTCAATATCAACTTCAATTGACGCACCATGACTATACCCTATGGAGTATTTTAGGTTTCTATAGGAATGGAAACTTTCCTACAGGAAGGCCAAAGAACCCATTTTTACAAAATATCTTTCCCGGCCTTGAAGTTCTTTCTACTCAGGGCCTGGGTACTGTCCCTGAGATTTTGTAATAAAGGAACAAATGTGATGACAGTCTATCCACATGATTCACAGCACTATTTGTGGAAAATTTGGTGAAAATTGTTGATAACAGTCTCATAGCATTTCCTACCTAGTTGGCCTTTCAATTGTGATTTTAAACCTCATACTCTTGAGCAACTAAGAATTCTGATATGAAGCACCAGTGCCCTGTTAGATCAGGAGATCTTAACTACTTGATCCAAGCAGGACTCATGGTTTCCACAGAAAAGGATATAAAATTCATAACATCATACAGACATAGGCAAAGGTCCTTTTGCAATCTCAGTTAAGTTATCTTTTTTTTGCACAGATCATATTAGTGGTGGTCAGGTTGAATTCACGGGCAAAATTTGTGAGGCTTCCTTTACCTTCTATTCCAGATGCCCTTTTGTATCATTGATTTTTCACCTTAGGGTCTTACTTCTGTGTCTGGGCCTTTCAACACACTAATTTTATAATTACATATCACAAGTAGCAAACAAGATAGGCACATATGACCAGATCCATGCTTTTATTGGCTAAGATACCATTTTCATGAAGCTTTTGCATGGGTTGGCCTACAAATACTATATTTCTAATTTCAGCTTCCTGAGTAGCTAAGATTCCACACATGAGGGAGTGTAATTGCTCATTTTAAATCACTGGTTTTAAATTAAAAGAAGGAAAGGGTACTTTACCAATTCAGTGAGTAGTAAGTCCCTTAAATTTTGAGCTCAAGGAAAAGTGTTGGCCAAATGATAATAACAAAAATAATAAAATCAAAAATAAAATGTTATCATCAGGGCTACTTTGAATGAATGTGGTATGTTGGTTCATGTCTTTCAATTACAGCTATATGACAGGCCTAGGTAGAAGGGACTCCAGTGCATGAACCACCCTTTACCAGAAAGCATCCAGTTTGTAAAAATGGGAGAATGAGCTATATCCAATGGCCAGTGTGTGTGTGTGTGCGCGCGTGCGTGTGTGTGTGTGTGTGTGTGTGTTACAAGTAGGAAGCCATGTGGGAGAATGAGCTATATCCAATGGCCGGTGTGTGTGTGTGTTTGTGTGTGTGTGTGTGTGTATGTGTGTTACAAGTAGGAAGCCATGTGGAAGAATGAGCTATATCCAATGGCCGGTGTGTGTGTGTGTGTGTGTGTGTTACAAGTAGAAAGCCAAGGGCCTGCCAATCTCCCTATTATATTTAACTAGGCCTCAGTAGATAAGCAGAAGCCTGAACAGTGTGAGGGAAGGGGTTAAGCTAGCAACCTAGCTAAATCTGGCAATGTGAAGTCCACTGTCCTTATTTTGTAAATGGAATCCTGGCCAGGATTTAAGGATTCTCTTTGAAAAATTAAAATAAATACCGAAATTGTTGAAGGGACAGGAATCATGAGGCGAAGCACTGAATGAAACCTCTTATTCCCATAGAGAGATTTCTTCAGAACAGCGCACAGGTCTCATGCTTTGATTCCTAGCTTTTATGGAGACCAAGATGAGAGAATCTCCTTTGAAGCCAACTCTGGTTGGCTTCAAATCAGTTCCTGAGTTCAACTCCTCATATTGGCACAAAAATATTTCTTCATGAAAGTGTGAAAGTAGAGCTCTTCATGTAACCAAACAGCTCTAGACATATGTAGAATGACTGGCTTATATAGGATCTGGAGTCTTGGTCTTGGTTTACTAATTAAGCACTTTCTGATGTAACAGATATTTTTTTTTCTAAATGCCTCCAGGATATCTTTAATTACATAACTATACTGTGGCATCTATCTTGGCCCTAGAAATTCTAAATTTAGGTCAACCTTTGTGTTTCTGTAAAAGAAGATAGTATATTTGTTGGAAGCCACATTTGGGAAGATGGAATACTGGAGTCTTTATTACACAGCTAGCAGTCTGCAAGCAGCCTGATGTAACAAAGACTTGCAGTCCACAAATACACTTAGACAGCTTGGAAAAAGGACAGAAGAAAAAAAATAAAAACAACACTAAGAATCCAATCAGCAAAATACGGATACAGGTGGAACCGTTGCAACAGTGAGAAGTACACGTTGTCATGTCAAAAACAAACTTTACAACTTTGGTGGTGGGGGCAGAGGATTGAGTGCGAGGACAGAAGGCTGGGAAGGATGGGAAGGGGAAACAAAGGAGGAGGCTACAATGCTTGATAAGAAATGTACTCATTATCTTGCCCATGTAATTTTAACCCCTATAGGCAGTATTTTTACAATAAAAAATAAATTAAAAAAAGAAAAAAAAGAATACAGTGAAAATCTAAAAGAAAAAAGAAACCAATCAGCCCCAAGAGAGTGCTGAACTGACACTCTATGATGACCAGAGACAAGCCAGGAGACAGGACACAGGACATGATCACAGAGACATGTACCATGGCATCTAGTGCCACTGCTGTTCCAGCCTAAATAGGGCCTAAGCAGGAAGCAGGTCCACAGGAAATTCCAGTCCCAGGCAGTGGACTAACAGATTGAGTAACATATCAGCCAAATGCTCACCCCTGCTTCCAGGGAACCAGCCACACCCATCAGTTGGGTGGCAAGTGATGGATGGGGGAATTTCCTTCCCCCTGCATGAAGACAAGATGCCAGACCCCACCATCCACCATGTGGCCAATAGGGCACCAGCCACACCTGACCTCATTACTTAATATTACTGAATTATTAAATCAATTTATAAAATGTTACATCCTCTTTATTATTTTGTAAACAGTTCAAGAATTTGCTTTTTATAAAAGCCATTTTTCTTGAGCCCCACCTCTGAAAGAATAATTTTCACATTCACCAAAAATTAAACATTCTTTTTTTGAAAAGTTTATTTCTTCCTTCTTCCACATTCCTTCCTTCCTCTTTCCCTCTCTCACTTCCCTCCTTTCTTGCTGCCTTCCTTCCTTCCTTCCTTCTTTCCATCCTTCCTTCTTTCCTTCCTCTCAGAGCCTAAAAGTGATGCTGTAGCTCAAGTGGCAGATGGTTTTATTTTTTTTGTTAACTTCAATTTTTGAGAGAGATTAATCAATATCTTTGTGTGCTTGATTATTTCCCCTAATGTCAAATCTACTTTGGCCCTCTATGAGATAACACAGGTGCAACACATCGTTCACACTAGTGTTTTATTATAGATCACTCAGCAGAACAACTAAATGGGCTCAGAGTGAATCAATTATACGATGCTCATCACCAGTGATTAATTAAAGAAAAGAGCAAGCATTCAAGACATTTTGAGGTTCTCCCCCCAAGGCAAAATGCTGAGACTCTTGTCTTTATTAATCCACCATATTTTTTAGAATATATATTTAATTGTAAAGATACTGTATAAATTGGTTATACTATTATATGAATTAGGTTATGAATACATTTCCTATCGAGCATTGTTACCCCTCTGAGAAAGACTTTACTACTATGTATGTACTGCAATAAGGACTAATATCTTCCAGTAGATCTTCCATTCAATAACTGAACTGGAATAAGTTAGTCATTTGTACTGTAATGCTGGATCACACATACAGAGGGGGACTTAAGGGAGCAATAGAAAAAAAGGTGTTCTTATGTTCTTGCCTCCAATCATAACAGTCTTCACACAACTATTGTTCCCCTAACCATGTTGGAGGTGATCTGAATCCAGTCCCAAAGTGACAGACCTCATATTTCTAAGAAGATTTTATCAAATTACTCTGAAACACCATTCCTTAGTATAAAAGATGCAAGTTAATAATTTTAATCTCTGAATTACATGTTATAACTGGTTGTTTCCACACTCTTTGGATAATATTGAAAGATACCATCCCCACTCAACATGATGAAAGTCTGAGAAATGTTGGCTCAAAGAAAGCTGAAGAATGAAGAATGGTTTCCCATCACACCTAGCTTATCTCTGCTATGAAGGATTTCTCTGTATAATTTGCAGAGGTTTTCTGACAAAGATTTTCCTACATTTGGCTTCTTTCCTGGGTGAATGTTCTAATACTTGCTGAAGGTTGGCTTCTGGTTGAAAGACTTCCTCTGATGTTTATATTTACAGAGATTCTGTCATGTGTCCAGGTCTCTGATACCTGTACAGATGGGACTTCTGGCAAAATGTTTTCTATACTCATAATTTCTTTCCTGACTATGCTCTCACATAAGGCTGAGGACTCAGTTCTGATTGAAAGTCATTTCACATATGTTCTATGCACTACTTTCTTTTCTCCTATGTGAGTCAGTTCTCTGATGAACATGAGGTATTCCTTTCTGATCAAAGGATTTCCACATTTGTAATATTTTTAAGATGACTCCGCTGTGTGTCCCATGAACTTGGATCCATGACTACTTGGTGAAGAACTCTCCACAATTATTATATTTGTATTTTCTCACCTGTGTCTGTTCTCTGATGCAAACTGAGTTAGGACTTTTTCTTGAAAACCTTTCCATTTATTTTTCCTACATAGGATTTCTCTCCTCTTTGTTTCTGAATGTGTGTGTCTGTGTGTTTTCTGTGTTTTATGAACCTTGAGCTGTGTCTTGTAGTTGGAGGACTCCACATCTGCTATATCATAACGTCTCTATCCTGTATTGGTTCTGTATTGCAATTTCAATTTTCTTACAGGTCAAAGACTTTCCCATTTGGTACAAACCTAAGTTATTTCATTTGTGTGAATCAACTTATGTGTGTTAAGCTGTGACCTCCAGGTCTTTCCACACTGGTTGCATTCATAAGGTTTCTCTTCTTGTGTTCTGTGATGGATGTTAAGTTGTGCCTTCTAGGTGAAAGAATTTCCATGTCTGCTACATACATAACATTTCTCTCTGGTGGGTTTTTTTCTGATGGACAGAAAGTTGTATGTTCTGGGTGAAAGAATTTCCACATAGCTTACATTCATAAAATTTCTCTACTGTGTGTGCTCTCTGGTGGACAGTAAGGTGTAGCTTCTAGCTGAAAATCTTTCTACACATATGACATTCATAAGGTTTCTTTCATGTGTGTTTTCTGATGGACAGTGAAGATTTACTTCCAGGTGAAAGCCTTTCTACACATGTTACATTAATAAGGTTTCTCTCTTGTGTGTGTTGTCTGGTGGCAAGTAAGGTATGACTTCTTGGTGAAAGACTTTCCATACGTGTTACATTCATAAGGTTTCTCTCCTGTGTGTGTGTTCTCTGGTGGCGAGTAAGCTTTGATTTCTGGATGAAACACTTTCCACACAGGTTACATTCATAAGGTCTCTCTCCTGTGTGTGTTCTGTGGTGGACAGTAAGGTACTCCTTTTGGGTGAAAGACTTTCCACACACATTACATTCATGAAGTTTCTCTCCTGTATGTATTCTCTGGTGTCTATTAAGATGTGCCTTGGAGGTGAAAGACTTTCCACAAATGTTACATTCAAAAGGTTTCTCTTTTGTGTGTGTTCTCTGGTGAACAGTAAGCTTTGATTTCTTGGTGAAAGACTTTCCACACACATTACATTCATAAGGTTTCTTTCCTGTGTGTGTTATCTGATGGACAGTAGGGGTTGACTTCCAGGTAAAGGACTTTCCACACAAGTTACATTCATAAATTTTCTCTCCTGTGTGTGTTCTCTGGTGGGTAGGAAGATATCCCTTGTGGGTGAAAAACTTTCCACAAATCTTACATTCAAAAGGTTTCTCTTTTGTGTGTGTTCTCTGGTGGCAAGTAAGCTTCGATTTCTGGGTGAAACACTTTCCACACAGGTTACATTCATAAGGTCTCTCTCCTGTGTGTGTTCTGTGGTGGACAGTAAGCTTTGATTTCTTGGTGAAAGACTTTTCAGACATGTTACATTCATAAGGTTTCTCTCTAGTGTGTGTTCTCTGGTGGACAGTAAGGTATGCCATCCTGGCAAAAGACTTTCCACACAAGTTACATTCATAAGGTTTCTCTCCTTTGTGTGTTCTCTGGTGGCTAGTAAGATATGCCTTGCAGGAGAAAGACATTCCACAAATGTTACATTCAAAAGGTTTCTCTTTTGTGTGTGTTCTCAGGTGAACAGTAAGCTTTGATTTCTGGATGAAATACTTTCCACACACGTTACATTCAAAAGGTTTCTTTCCTGTGTGTGTTATCTGATGGACAGTGAGGGTTGACTTCCAGGTAAAGGACTTTCCACACAAGTTACACTTATAAATTTTCTCTCCTGTGTGTGTTCTCTGGTGGGTAGGAAGATATCCCTTGTGGGTGAAAAACTTTCCGCAAATCTTACATTCAAAAGTTTTCTCTTTAGTGTGTGTTCTCTGGTGGACAGTAAGCTTTGATTTCTGGGTGAAACACTTTCCACACATGTTACATTCATAAGGTTTCTTTCCTGTGTGTGTTATCTGATGGACAGTGAGTGTTGACTTCCAGGAGAAGAACTTTCCACATAAGTTACATTCATAAATTTTCTTTCCAGTGTGTGTTCTCTGATGTCTAGTAAGATATGCCTTGCAGGTGAAAGATTTTCCACAAATGTTTCATTGAGAAGGTTTCTCTTTTGTGTGTGTTCTCTGGTGGACAGTAAGGTTTGATTTCTTGGTGAAAGACTTGCGACACACGTTACATTCATGAGGTTTCTCTCTTGTGTGTATTCTCTGAGGGACAACAGGGTGTGTCTTCTCAGTGAAAGACTTTTCACATTGTTTATATTCTTCAACTACAGAAGACACATGAGGACTATAGGCAGCACACATCTTACCAGGTTCACTGAAAACACCCATTTTCTGACACCCAGTGACCTTTTCTATCCTCATCCCTAAGGAGTTCCCATTATTCTTAATCAGTTCTGACTTCTGTATGGAGCTCAAATGAAAACTTTTTATAAGTCTCACTTTTTCCTCCCCTGGGTTACTATTCATGACTGCTACTTCAGAGAGATATTTATTGTGACTTTCCTGACAGGTGCTAATCACATCCTCCATTACTGGGACATCTAAAATGAATAATAGAAAAATAGACAAAAACATAAATGAGAGCCACAAATTCCTTACGATAACGATATTTCCTCACATTCTGTTATGAGATTTTCAAATATCAAAGCATTGCTTTATGCAGAATATATACTTTTCTCTGCAATGTAGTAATTAAGAAAGTAGTACTGACATTTTACAATGCAAAATAATGTTTTTCTGTATTTCAGATTATTATATGTTGTCCCAGGAAATATTTCCTGAAATTATTCATCTCCATACTCTTAATGCTTCCATTCTGAATCGCCCTCTATGCCCAGCACCACTCATAAGAAATTGTCCCCATCAGAGGATAGCAGCCCTTGCATACTCCTATTTTCCTCCTACCTGCATAATACTAGTTTAAAAGAAAATGAGGTCTCCTTTCTACATTTCTTATTCTCTTTTTCTCTTTATGAATGACTTCTCTACAGATAAAGGTAATTGCTAACATTACCTACACTGGCACACCAAATTCAGTGTGTCTCCACATGAATTCTGGATTGGCAATTCCTTGAGACAAAGGATCACCTAGTTCTCTGCCACACATGACTCAGGGGCACTAGGAATACTATTGCTCTGTACCGCTGAATATAAACAGACCCACTGGGCTCTGGATCCATCATCACCATTCAAGACGCTTTAACTCACCTGTAAAATTCTTGTCTGAGGCTTCTCTTATCCATGGTTCTGCACCTTGCTCCAGCTTCACAATCAATTCAGGTTTAGGAACACAGTGCCCTGTGAGTAAGTAATAGTGGAGAACAATTGCTCTTGCTGGGTCATCATTAATGTAAGGTCGCAGACATCCTGTTCACAAGGTTGCTTCTAAATCTGGTTTCTCAATTGTTTTTGTGGGGGGCAGTCGAGTTGTGGGGCCTGAACTCTGGGCCTGGGAGCTGTCTCTCAGCTCTTAAACACAAGGCTAGCACTCTATCACTTGAGCCACAACACCAATTCTAGCTTTATTTCCCTGCTTATCTGGTGCTGAGATATCGAACACAGGGCCTCAAGCATGCAAGGCAATCACTCTACCCCTGAGCCATCTTCCCAACCCATGGTTTCTTTATTCTTAATAACTCCATGCTGGAGTTTCCCCCAGCTTTGAGTTTATTGTGTCCATTGTGTGGCTTGAACTCAGCTCTTTTGCTCAAAGCTAGCATTCTACTAGTTTGAGTCTTGTCTACGATTCTAGTTTTTGAATGGTTAATTGGAGATAAGAGTTTCATGGTCACTTTTCCACAGTTGCTGGCTTCAAACCAAAATCTTCAGATTTCAGCCTCCAGAGTACCTAGAATTCCAATCTTGATGCACTAAACTCTGTGTCAAGTTTGGCTTACAAATACACATGTTCACCTACTGATTTCCAGATTATACTGTCAGTAGTAATGTATATTCTATCTAGACTGTAGATCCACCTATAATAATTACCCCAAGTCTGGGAAGTCAGTTTCCTATTATTGGATCATACTTTAGAACTTTTGTACAACTATTGATTAGAAATGTTAAAGATTGAGAATAAAATTAGCTCTTGAGTTACACATAATGAAGTTGAAGTTTCCCTTAGAAAGAAATGACACTTCCCATGGACTGGAATCTTTTTTAGTTTTTTGTTTGTTTGTTTTAGAAAATGTTATGGTTCAAAGGCTTACAACTTTAATCCTTCATTGACGAGGTGAGATCAGAAGTGGCAGGCTTGAAACCAACCTGAGCATGGAAACCCAGAATATACCCCAAAACAAAAGCCAAAATGGAGCTGTGGTTCATGCAGTAGTGCGAAAGGCAAACAACACCAAGCACCACGACCTGAATTTGGCTGGCTTTTATACTAGCAGTTTTTTACCTGGGAATGGACTGGAATCTTATACATAGATAACATAAACAGTCAAATGTCTACTAAAATAAAAGCACTTGATCTTCCAAATAAAAGTGACCTTTGCTCACCCAAGGACATGAGGTTGCTATAGGTCTCCAGCATTACATCTCTATGAAGGGTCCCCTGACCAGGATCCAGATCCTGCCACTCCTTCCATGTGAAGTACACAGCCACATCATCAAATGACATCAGCATCTGTAATGGCACATTTCCATCAAGAAATTAGACCTAGGTCATGAGAATTCCAATCTGGAATTTCATTATGCTGCAGGTATGCTTTTGTCTTACATAAAATGTTTGCAGCTTGCTGTGTTATCTATTCACTGGGAAAATTAAATAGCAAATTAGAAATATTGGACAATATATAAACCTGGTCATTAAAACACACAGATTGGCAGGGCACTGGTGGCTTATCCTCCTAGTTATTCAGGAGGCTGAGGTCTGAGGATCTAGGTTCAAAGCCGGCCCAGGCAGGAAAGTCCATGAGACACTTATCTCCAATAAACCACCAGAAAACTGAAAGTAGCACTGTGACTCAAGTGGTAGAGCACTCACTTTGACCTGAAGATATGAGGGATAACAACCAGGCCCAGAATTCAAGCCCCAAGACCAATAAAAAATTACAGTTTCCCTAATGCATGCAAACACATTTCTGCTGCTAGCAATAGAGACAAGGTATATACTCTAAGGAGACAATAATCTGGCATGACAACAATAAGTCTAAGGAGGTGTCTGAAAAATTATATTATCATTTTTGATAAAATTTTAGTACATATAAGGGTAACAATGAATTAAACAAATATTTTTTCTGCATTTACATATACTGCTTCACCCTAAATCCTATTTAGACTTTCTATTAACAGGTACTCTCATCAGCAAGCAGAACACATTCAGGATATGACATGGAATACAGAACATAGAACATTACTAGAACTATGAGAAGCAGTGTCCACATAAATATTTAAAAATACTAACAATACTCCAGAAAGTAGCTAATGATTTATTTTTCCCATATAAGATTTAATTGAGTTCACACATAAAAATATCCTAGGTTAACCATGTTTGGTTTAAATACTAAATATTGAAAAGTGGTCACAGATACCCTGATATATCCATCCTATGTAAAAAAAGAACTGCTACCATGAGGTTTTGTAAACTTTGCCTACATTCTACAATACAAAATATATGTGGGTGGGGAATAAAATATTCTTTACAATATTTTCATTTTAATAGGCTTCATTGAAGGTGGAGGAAAATGTATACAAGCTCAAGGAATACACAATATGACAAAAATGATGAATATGAACAAATGCTCCAATGTGTCACATATTCCTGAGTCATTTCTCCAGAAGATCCCTAAGGATATATTTCCACTTGTGTTAGTTAATAGCAAAATTCCTCAGAGATCCAAATCAATTCCTGAGAAATCATCCATGAGATTTTGCAACAAGTGATATTTCTAATAAAGAACACCTTGTCACTGTATTTTTTTAAATCAAAACCAGTTCCTATCCTATACTGGCAGTGAATTAAAATATTCAAAAGTAGTGGGAAGGAAAGACAAAACAGAATACCACATCAAATGAAGTTAGACCAAAGAGAACAGAATCAGGAGAAAACTGATTTTCTTGTAGTTTATAAGTTGGGCGAAGGAAATACTTTTCTGTGGGGAACTCTGAGGTTGAGCCAAGGGGGAAAAGGTTTGAGAGGTTGGAATTCGAGCCTGACCGCAATGAGAACACTGAGAGTTGGCCACAGAAGGGTTAAAAGAGAATTCTGGAGAGGGTTAAGAGACTGGAAGGCAGGCCTTTTCCTTACTGTTGGAAAGATAGCATCTGAAACTGAGCTGCTGTTCACCTTCAAGGCTAGGTAAGGTGAACTTCATGTCTGCATTTTATCTGGGAGCCAGTCTTCTGTCTCAGGAGATTAGGAAACATGTTTTCCTCACAACCTGTTGTGGCTCTGATTGTACTATTAATATAGATACTTCAGTTTTGCATGTTATCAATGGTAATCTTCCCTGTGTGCACTCAAGGAACTATGCTTGATTGCTGGCACCAAGGGACCAAGTGCCAGAGAGCCTTGGAACCCTGGTTTTCCCTAAGTCTATCTGTTTATGTTTCTGTGATTTTCTAAGTTTGTTTCTGGAATCCTGTAGAACTCTCTAGGCAACAATTTTCCTATATAATGGGTAAGAAAAATGTCAAACCTAAGAGCCATGTCAGCAAAGTAAAACTGATCACTAAGAAAAACTAGATCCCAGATAGATCATTTGAAGAAAAGAAACAACTGAGACACATATGGAGGAAAGAGGGAATGAGAAAAGTAAGAAAAAATGATAGAAAGATAGATACAAAGAGAGAGAAAGAAAAATAACCAACACTAGTGAGTAGAAAATCAAAAATAGACAGATAAAATAGAGGAAAGAAATTTTGTGAGGATATTTTAGAAAACAAACAGGAATTTGTAGAAAGACCATAAAGTTTAGCAACAAATATAGCCTAAGTTTCAAGTAAGACCAAGACCATGAAGTCGTCCAAGTACTATATATGGAGAGTAATTTAAGTACATATAGGTTAATCATTCCTTAAGAACACATGAAGGTATGTATGACCACACTATTTCAGCAATTCCAGGAAAATTTCATTGAAATAGTTTAATGTTGCTCATGAGGATGTGATCTGTTTACAAGCTATCCTTCACCTTCCATGAGAAGTAACCTGCTGGGTGTCATTACATCACATAACAGATTTGATTACATTTTATGACAACATGAAACCTAGACATTCTGAAGCCAATCTGCATTCAACTTAGAAAGAAGAGAACCATTTAATCTGCTAAACCTACAAGCAATCTTAATCTGATAATCTATAAGCCATATGAATATGTTCCTGGGGCTGAATCTGTGTGGTTGGTATTGTTTTAAATTCTTGAACATCTTTAGGTTCATATAATGGAATAAAACCAAATGAGAAATAAAAAAACAACTCACCAGAGATCCATTCATTCTGTCTTGCTGCTGACAATGAGCAGAAGATTCTGGAAGCATGGCTGGGATACAAGACAAATGATGTATTCAGAAATGAATCTGTGAGACTTTCGGCCCAGAATTTCCTCTTGCAATATAATACATGGGCTGAAAAACGGCAAAGAATTCTTATAAGTGAAGAATCTTTAATGTCTCGGGCAGAGCATTAAACTCTCCAATAAATACAAATCCAGTCCATTTCCTGGTAGATAGATATTATTAAACCAACTAATTTCTATGTTTATGTACATACTACATATAAAACTGAATGTTCCTACAAAAAATATTGACTAACTGAAAGCAAAAACATATCACATTGCCACTAAAAGTAATTATTACTGAATATACTTCAGGATGTATGAACTGCTTTTTTAATGCAAAGGTATCCTAGGAATCCATTGGAATTTGTTTTCTACCTCATTCATTTACATATTTAAACATCAAGGAAAGCATGTATGATGTAACTCAGTAGTTTTCACCCAAAGTTACAGAGGAAACTATGTACAGAATATATTTCTTGTGCTATACTATTTCAATAATGGTTGTCAAATGGCACATTTCACTGTATCATTGCAAACATATGCAATGATTTGCAATTTGCCATTTAACATGCTTTGGCCAAAGGAACATGAGTAAAGATGAGGTAAACCCAGGTTTGAGAAGTCCCTAATGTTCATTTCCCTAAACAGTCTTGGAAAGAACCTTGACCATCCTAAAGATACAACATAAAATACTCCATATAGGAGTGACACACCTGAAGATAAGCAACACCTACAAAGCATACAACCTTGAGTAAGACATATTACCTCAAGTTTTCTTCTGTGATTTTTCATTTAAGGCCAAATGTCCCCGACCAACACTTTCTGAACTAGGAGGCACAGCCAACACATTAGAGCTAGCATTTACAAATCCATAGATGGGACATTTAAGATAAGTTTCAATGAATACATACTAAAAATTATAGTGGTAACACAAGCTGAATAAATTAGAAAGAAGAGGATTAGGGATTACTATATGAATAGATATTTTCAGTCATAACAATTACCCCACCTTCCCAAACCACAGTCTCAGGTACCTTCTGATAACTAGCTTCTGGGTTATTCCTCAAGCCAGCTCATCACGACTCCTAGAAATCAGCTTAAATCTTGCAACAACACAAAGTGATTGAGAGTGATGTAGGAAAGAGTACCACGTGAATCTGGTGCTTAGGGAAGTAGCAACAATTTTTGCATAAGGCAAGGGATGCTAGCAACATCTTCCCCTTCCTGTGCTTTTCTGCTTCTTCCCTTTTGGGCTTCTCAGAATTGACAAGGTCTGTTTATTTAGGATGGAGATTCTTATTCATAGGGTGCTCTGCTTCAAACATTGCTAGGCTTCATTCCTAAAAATACAGGACCAGCACTCACTACTACAATATCCCATGTACAACTGTCTCTCGAAACAGGATGGTGAAAAAACATCTGTGAAGTCAAGCCAGGAGATTAAAACCTCAAGCCAAAAAGATTAAAATATCTCTAGGAGAAACAACACAGAAGCCCTAAATACAACTTCCATGTAAGAGGACTCAAGGCAGGCACACACCTCACAATTTCACTAGAATTCTTCCTGTACTCCTCTTCCACCTGGGCAAAGCAAATAAAGCCACATGCATTAATAGAAGAATCCCTTGATCTTGGAGTACAAATGCACAGCTTTTGGGCTCTTCTTGTCTGCAGAATCACCAAGCTTGCTCTCAGACATTTGGCAACCAGGTTCTTGCAGTTCGGGGCCCAGAAGCTAATGGCAGCACAAACTCCTGAACCTCAAGCAAGTTATCAATCCCAGACTGGAGAAAAGCGTGGAGGGGAAAACGGGTGCTTTGGCTCAAGAATAAAGCTCTCCTCTTGAGCTGACGAGCTCAGGAACATTGCTTGCAGGCCCAGAGTTCAAGCCCTACCAATTACCAAAAAAAAAACAAAACCAGAAAAAGAAACCAGTGGAGGATAGACTCCAGCAGCAATCCCACAGTTCCTACCTGATATCAGTTCCAAAGCTTGAGATTCCTTCAAGTTACTGCTCCCAAGCTCCACTGCACAGAGCTGGGCGCCTGCCTCCTGGATCCCACCTATGGAAGGCCAAACTTTACTTCAGGGCACTTCCAGCAGCAAGTCAATGGGAAAGAATCCAGAAGAGGCCGACTTAATATGCCCAAGGGGGGCGGGGAGACGCATGCCCAAAAGGATCTCTGCGCCACTTCCGCCCTCCAAAAACAAAAACAACTCAGGACTTTCAAACCAAAAGCCCTCCAAGGAGACTACAATTCCCATAATGCTCGGCGCCACCTTGCTTCACCTCTGGTCAGAAGAGTGCTTGGATGCATTGGGACTTTTCTCTCCCTGCTGTGGAAGCTCAGGTGAGTTTCTTCTTCAAAACCACTGTTTCCTTTGTAAAATATTGTAAGACCAACCAGAAAATGGATATATATGGGGAGAATTGGATGCATTGACTTTTTGGTACTTAGTTCTCATAATGAAATTGAGGTTATGAGACTGTGTTTCTCATACCTTTCTTTTTGTTCTATGCCTGTGTTCTGCTGAGTGTAAATTATATCTCTGTTTTGCTTTACATTGTTTAATACCTCCCCTCTCATCTTACAAACGTACTCATAGACACTGAACTTATACCGGGTCATTTTCCATTAGTGTAATTTACACACTGGCATAGAATAAGAAGATGGTTATGTGGATATGCATCATAATCCTTGTGTTGATTTAAATTTTGCAAAATCAAACAATTAATTCTTTCAGAAAATCCCCAATTCTATCTATTAAATGAAAATGAGTGTTGGGCTGTTTCTGAATTTTGCTTTTCATTTAAGGGTTTTATGTTTTTTCTTTTTCTGTTCATCCTGAGGCTTCAACTCAGAGCTTGGTCACTGTCTGTGAGCCTTTGCTGTGCTCTACTTGGATTTCCTTTAATAATTTCTTCAGGTAACTAGTGAAAAGTTTCCTCACAGGGATTCTTAAGAGCATGGCACATTTCCCTGCTTTTCCTACAAAGAAGTGGTTAGGGGGTCAGAATGAATGCAGGTGAGTAGAAGAGTGAAGTTTAGGCTAGGCTATGTTGATGTGAAGCTTAATCATTTACAAACCAGTCTGCTTTTGTCTTCTCATTTTGCATGTGAAAATCTCTTTAGAATTCTTACCTCTTCTCTGATCCTAAAACTTCCTCTCAGTAGCTTTAGGCTATATATCTAGGGGACCTCTGACTTGTCTTCTCAGACCTTATCCATTAAGCTGTGGAATAAATCTTTGCCTTCTGCCACAGTCGTACAGAGCACAATTAAGACTTCTGTGGGCCAACGGGATAATAATTAAGGAGACAGAGAGATGGCTGATGGCACAATTCTGCTATATTTCTCAAATGCTTGTGTAATATTGGTCTACGCCCACTGTGCCAAAAAGTGCAAACAGCACACACCTTTCCTCATTCTACTTCAATCTATCTTTTCCACCAAAGCCTCCCTTCACTTAAAGCCCCAGGCCAAACAGCTAGAACACACACTTCCTCAAACCAAGAAAGGGCAAGGACTTGCAACCCTGAGGGTGGGAGTCAATGGCCCTGAAGCCTTTGTTCACAGTTTGCCTGCTCCTGGCAGGCACCCCACAGTCTGCAACAGTCTCCCTCTCTCATATTCAGAGATCCTATACTTGTCTGTTAAATATTTATTGTGATTTTTGGTGATCCTTTACATACAATATAATTGAGATGGTTTGGATTGGAAAGTTTCATGCCTGGTTTTAGGTCTCCAGTGTATAGGTTTTCTATACCTCCTTTTTGGACCTGAATTATTCCTCATGAAAATGGAAATCAAAGGGCATATTTGGATTTATAGACTTCAACTTAAAAGCACCTCTAATAATATAAAGAAAATTTAATTTCATTCAAAAAAATTAAATTCCTGAGAGGCAAGGAGAAAAGGATCAGAAAGAATTGGAGTACTTCTAAGACTACATGTGAAGTGTAGTTTTCATTGTTCAAGCCTGTATTTCTGGTACATTTACTTATATTTTTATCCTTTTTTTTTGGTCGTTCATGGCACTTGTACTCTGAACCTGGGAACCATCTCTGAGCTCAAGTACTCTACCATGTGAGCCACAACACACTTCTGGATTTCTAGTGGTCACTGGAGATAAGTGTCTCACACATGTTGGTGGCCAGGCTGACTTTGAACTGGGATCCTCAGGTTTCAGCCTATTGAACAGCAAGGATTACAGACATGAGGAACCAGCACCCAACTTGCATTTCTTGTGTTTTATGTCTCAACTCTGGGGCTTGAACTCAGTGCATGGACACTGTCACTGAACTTTTTTGCTCAAGACTAGCATCCTACTACTTGAGCCACAATTCCACTTTTTGCGTTCCTGTGTATGAGGTAGTGAGGACTTGAACCAGGGCTTCATGCATGCTAGGTAAGCATACTACCACTGGTGGGTGCCAGCCACAACACCAGCAGTGCTCCAGAAGAACAAGGGGATGATAATGGAAGAGACAGAGACCAGGCCAATGATAAATCTCTCTTTATTTCTGCAATATCTTTAGCTATAGACACTTTCTATATCTGTCCAGTTCTTGCATCACATTGTTCTAGGACTCAATGTGGCAACAACTGCAGATCATATGCATCCTTCCTCATTCTCGGTCAACCTTTGTCCACCAAACTCCTGCAGGTAAGGTCCCAGGCCCAGAAGCTAAAAGGAACACTCCCTCCTATGAAAATGGCAAGTACTTACAGCCCTGAAGGTTGCAGTCCATGGTTGTGGAGTTTTTGCTCACACCTTGACAGTCCTTGCACCTCTGAGTCTGCAACAAGTCCTCCTTTTTATTTTGTAAATTGAGCAAGTGTCTATCAGCTTGAGCCTAGAAAATGCAGCAGATCATACATCTCAATAAGAATGGAAGAAAAAGGAATACGAAAACAAGAAACAGGAAAATGCCTAAGAAATGGAAAAAGGATTGCTATTTCCCAGGTTGAATCCCTGCAGATAATGGAGAACTGATGCAGCTAAGTCTGCAGGGTGTGCTACCTATAGGGTGGAGTGACCAATATCAGATTTCTGACCCTGTAGCTGCCTAATGTCTAAGCTTAATTTATCAAAGGAGGGCTGTGTGTGTGGCTCAGTGTGGCTCAGTGGTAGAACCCTTGCCTTGCACGCATGAGGTCCTGAGTTCGATTCCTCAGCACCACATAAGCAAAAAGAAAAAAGCAAGAATGGCACTGTCGCTCAAGTGGTAGCCCGCTAGCTTTGCAGCACCCAGGCCCAGAGTTCAGGCCCTATGACCAGATCCTCCCCCCAAAAAATTATCAAAGGTCCGGATTCCTCAAATATGTCACTGGGTATTGGCCCATATCATATTGAGGGATAACACAGACGTACTAACCATTAGCATGTCACATCATTTTTAACCATGTCTTTAGCACATCTACTTGATTATCAATATACATCATTGCTGTTTCCAAATCATAAAACATATCACAATCTTATCCAAGCCCACCTGCATCCCAGGGCATCAGAAACATATCAAGCCAAACTATTAACATATTGTGTTGTATATATGGTTTGGATAAGGTTCACAGCAGAAGCAGTAGCACTAGCAAGAACATTTAGGGTAGCAAAAATGTTGGCAACCAATATTCCAAAAAATCTGCAGCAATAGCTAAGAGCCTATAAACCTCAATAGAAAACAGAGACCCAAACTTATTATACCATAATGGTTATATCAACTGAACAAGCAACATAAGTTAAGGTGATTGCATAGTAATCTCAGAGTATTTATGCAGTTAGTGAGAACACAATTGTTCCTGATAGAGGCATCAAAAACTACCCCACCCAGCCGGGCGCTGGTGGCTCACGCCTGTAATCCTAGCTACTCCAGGAGGCTGAGATCTGAGGATCGCGGTTCAAAGCCAGCCCGGGCAGGAAAGACCGTGAGACTCCTATCTCCAATAAATCACCAGAAAACCGGAAGTGGCGCTGTAGCTCAAGTGGTAGAGCGCTCGCCTTGAGCTGAAGAGCTGAGGGACAGCACCCAGGCCCAGCATTCAAGACCCACGACCGACCAAAAAAAAAAAAATACCCCACCCTTGAAAACCATACCTAGCTCAGCATGTATGGATACATAACACAACATTGCACAGTAACTGATACAAAACCATGAAACAGGACATGTCTCTGATACACAGGTATGGGATAGAGAGAGGCATTAGTCCAAAGGCCTCAGCAGCAGCCAGTTGCAGATGTCAGGGTGAGCTTGTCAAAACAGGCTGACAAACATGGGGGCCAGCAAGGTACCACTGATCACGTCACTCCTTGAGCCCAGTTATGCAGTGCATACTGGGAGACTTCCACCAGTAAAACAGTATACAAGATGTGAAATCCACAGGCTCTCCATAATCCACATGCCCTCCATGGTGGTACATCATTGCAACCACAGGAATCTCCGGGTATAGTGGAACCCATGAGGGGTACACCACATCTCCTGCCATAGGAATTCTAGAAGTGTTATGCATGAGCTTCATGTTTTCCATTCGTTCACCTTTTCCTCCAGAGGATGTCAGAACCATAATTTATCCCTGAATACCGTACCATACTTGTACCTTCTACCTCAGCATCTGGAACAGTCAATCATTGAGATGAATAAAGGAAGAGGATATAATATTTGTATAACAAATAATGAGACTTACTCTGTGAGCATTGAACAATTCAAAAATAATGTAGGAAGTGAATTCTATTTCTACTAGTACAATGAACATAATACTTAGAAATGAATGTTTGAAAAATGTACCCTTGAACAATGAAAACTATGTGACATAGCTAGTCTAGGAAGCACCCATTTATACCGGATCCTTATCTCTTTGCCTCTCAGGAACTTTTAACTTTTACAGAAAGAAAGTATTATTTTTCCTTCATATTTTATAGTTGCTCCAAAGTTGACGTCTATATATCCAAATGTGCCTCATGATCTCCATTTTAATGAGGAATAGCTCAGGTCCACTAAAAGAGGCATGGAAGGACCCATGCACTGGAGGACTGAATATCAGGCATGAATATTTCCTACACAATCCTTCCCAATCATGATGTGTGGAAAGGATCATCAACAATCACAACAAATCCTTAAGAGAAAAGCTTAGGATGTCTGACATGAGGGAGAGAGGCAAAAGGTTTATTCCACAGTGTAATGGATACAGTTGGGAAGACAATTCTGAGGACCCCTAGCACGCAGAAACTTCTAGGATCAGAGAACAGGTAGAAAATCAAAACAACAGGATATGCAAAACAGAAAAGTAAAAACAGACTGGTTTGGATCAAGTTATCAAGCTTCACATGAACATAGACCTACCCTGAACTCTATCTCCACCCACATTCACCCTGATCACCCTAGATAACCATTTTTGAAAGAGTCTTGGAGGAGGAGTACCATTTTCTAAGAAACCCCTGGGAGGAAACTTTTCACTAGTTTCCTGAAGCAATTAATAAAAGAAAGGCAAGTACAGCACAGCAAATGCTCACAGACAGTGCCCATGCTCTGAGTTCAAGCCACAGGACCAACAACAAAAGGAGGGAAAAAATTATTAAAGAAAAGGCAAATTTCATATGCCAATAACCAAAAACTCCTTAAAATTTCATAGAGGGAATCTGGGAGTTTCTGGGAAAATAATGGGTAGAGTTTGACCAATGTATTCAATTCTAAGATTATAAAGTATGTCTACCTTAAAATTCTGCTATTTTATTCATATATATGTATATATAATATATATTATATATTATATATACATATATGTATTAGGGAAGGGGAAAATAATTCCAGAATCAATCAGCTAATTGTATGGAAATACCTGATCTTGTGGCTTGAACTCTGGGCCTGAGCAATATCCGTGAGCTGTTCTGCTGAAGGTGAGCTCTACACCACCTGAACCACAAGGCCACTTCCGTATTTTTGGTGGTTAATTGGAGAGAAAGCTCATGAATGTTCTTGCCTGAGTTGGCTTTGGAGCAGCATCCCCAGATCTCAGCATCCTTAGTACATAGGATTACAGGCATGAGCTACTGGCACCCAGAAGCAAATACCTTTTTAAACTGATAGGAGAGATATTCACATTTTGAAGGCAAAACACCGACCTAATTTATATTCAGAGGAACATACTTTTGAACAAAAACAAAATCAATAACCATGGAATCTCATAACCTCAATTACATTAATAAAACTACGAATTAAAAAGCCAAATTATCTAATGATCCTAATACATTTCTTTGTTTTGGTTGATCTCACAATGTTTCAGGAGGTAAACTGATTTGTCAAGAAGAAACTCACCTTAGTTCCCGCAGCTGGGAGAGAAAGGTCCCCATGCATCCATGCACACTTAGGACCAAGTGTCTGGTGCCAGTCCAAACCCTGTAACAAGCCCACTTCCTCTAGTTGAATGCATTGTGTTATGGGAATTGTAGTTTCTATTGAGGCACAAATCCTTTGAAAGAGTGGAGGGCTGCCGGGGTAAGGCGCTTGAACCTGCTTGGCCACTGTTGGTGTTTTCAGTTTGTAAATTCAAGTTTCTTTCCTTTTGCCTTGCTGCTGGAAGTGCTCTGAAGTACAGCTTTGCATTCTATAGTCAGAGCCAAGAGAAAGAAGCCCAGTGTCTCTTCTTCAGAGGAACTTGGGAGCTGTAACTTGAAGCAATCTGAGTCGCCAGCCAAAGTCTGCCCTTACCATCTTTCCCCAGTCTGAGGTTGATGATATTTTTTGGCCTAATGGAATTGTGCTGCCATTAGCCCTTGTTCCTGCAGGTGCAAGAAACTGGCTGAGAATCCTCTGGTTCTCTAGACAAGGAGAGTCTAGAGACTGAACCTAGAGATTCTGGTACTCACCCATGTGGCTTTATAAACTTGGTTTTTGTGCTTTGAAGCCAATGAATGGTAAACATTCCTTGAATATGTCTTATATAAACATAGTGATCTTCTTTTCACCCTCTGCACTTCCTATGGTGTTTGAAACTTTCAAAATGCACGTGGCACAGATATACTCCAATTATTGTGTCCTTTCTTGACAAATTACAATTTCTCCATTAATATAATTAGTCTATTTTACATCACTTAAAATGAGAGAGACTGGCTGGGCAGGTGGTTCAGTGGTAGAGTGCCTGCTTTGCATGAATGAGACCCTGAGTATGATTCCTCAGAACCACAGAAGCAGGAAAAGCTGGCAGTGCACTGTGGATCAAGTAGTAGAGTGCTAGCTTTGAGTTTAGGAGCTTAGGAACAGTTCCCAGGCTCAGAGTTCAGGACCCACAACCAACAAAAAAGGAGAGAGAGAGAGAGAGACTTCCTATCTATGTATTCCAATTTAATTGTTAAAATATAATTTGAATACAATACAATGACCTTGATATATGTGTGCTTGTCCTGATACTTGAACTCAAGGTCTGGAAAATGACCATGAAATTATTTGGTTCCATGATAATGTTGTACCACTTAAGCCACACCTCCCCTTCCAGCTACTTTGGCTATTTTATTGGAGATAAGTCTCTCAGACATTCTTTTACCAATGGCTTCATTTTGTGATCCTTGTAGGGATCCATCATGTGCATCCCAGGGGACCAGAAGCAGGCACAGGAGAAAGATTATTATAAGGTTTACTAGAAGGACCATATTTCCCAGGAGAGGGAGCACATGCATGTGTCTGTCTTCAGGTAGCCACAGGAGCTGGAGGCAGGAAGTTAGGTAGGTGCATGCTCAGCTAGGTGTGGGTAGAGGGAGGGAGTGGTCAGCAGTATGGAGGGAACTCTAGGTCTGGGAGGAGCTCAAGTCTTGGTGGAGCTGAGGAGCAAAGGTGGGGATAATATTAACTTTCCTCAGATCTCAGTCTTCTGAGAAGTTAAGATTACAGCCATTAGACATGAGAGTCCAGTTACAATGTCCTCTTTTAAATTCAGATTATATTTTAATAAAATAAGATGAAATAGAAAACTTGACAATTTTGAGGCAGATTGTTCAGTCACTAATGTGGATGAGGACAGTCCAAATCCCAAAACACACAAAAATATCCCACTTTGAAATGTGTAACACTCCTCATCTTAAGTATTGTGAATGTGAACATTTAGGCTACAATAAATACGTTTTAAGATTTCTCTTTTTGGGGGGGGTCTAGTCGTGGGGCCTGAACTCTGGGCCTGGGTGCTGTCCCTCAGTTCTTCAGCTCAAGTCTAGCCCTCTACCACTTGAGCCATAGTGTCATTTCCGGCTTTTTCTTTTTGCTTATGTGGTGCTGAGGAATGCAACCCAGGGCCTCTGGCATGCAAGACAAGCGTCTACCACTGAGCCACCTTCCCAGCTCCACTTTAATTTTTCAAAGAAAGAAAATATTCTTATGATGTAGAAAACCCCAGTACTAATGTGCAAACACTTCTTTTAAAAGATTCATATTGTGTTTCCTATCAAAAACAACCTCACTGAAGTAAACAGAATAAATTTTCACTTTTTGTAAATGTCACTGTAAAATTCATGTATTTTATTTTAACAATTACCATTGTGGGTAAATGGGAAAAAAAGACAGAACGCTGGATAGTAGAATTTCCTGTGTCATCAACCAACAAGTATAAGCAAAAGCACATCCCTATATAAGTTGTTTCTTTTAAATTTTATGGATCTACATTTTGGAGTGTATTTTCTGTTAATATTGTTTAGTAACACATAAGGCTTTAGTCTTCTGTGGATTTGTCATTACTGGATACTTTAATGTTCTACTTGATTCAGGAATGTTTCTTCTCCCATAAGAAGGCTTTATGCTTTTCCAGCCCACCTATCATATTCTGAGCAGGAACTTCTAGGGTAAAATCACACAGGTTCTTTCTGACTCTCATTTGGCTTCTCTCCAAGCCATGGTTCCAGAATCTTTATTCATTGTCAACAGCAAGAAAGAATGGCAGGATCTCTGATGAGATTCTTTTACTTCTCAATGTTTGACATTCCATTTTATGAATCTAAGTGTTTCCAAGATTGAAGAACATTAAAAAAAAAAAGATTCAGCTTCAGGAACATGTTTCTCAAAAAGCTAAAGATGGCTTGGAGATTTAGCAGATTATCAAAACTTGCCTTCTAAGTTAAGAGCAGATTTGCTTTAGTTTGTTTCTCATTTTTTATTGTGAGGACAAAGTGGTCCCACTTGTTATGTGATTCAATGACACCTAGGAGGTAACTTCTCATGGAAGGCAAAGGTTGGCTAGAAACTGGTCAGACATCACATCCTCATACACACATTAGACTATCCTAATGAAGTTTTACTGGATTTGCTGAAATAGTGTGTTCAAACATAACTTTGATTGTTGTACAGGACTGAGTGTGTTATAAGTACTTCGATTGTCTCTGTAAATACTCTTAGACTGCTTTGTGGTATTTGTCTTTCTTGAAACTTAGGCTGTATTTTTGATGGTATTTATAGAAATCTCTGTTTTTCTCTAAGGTATGTACAAGTGTAGCTGGACCATCTTTCTATGTAATTCTATATTAAGTTCTTTTTAGGACTCTTTGTGCCATCTTTGATACTTTTATATACTTGAGAGAAATGCAACAAGGTTCACATTGTTGTCACAACTTTCCTAGGTTTTGTTGGAGTTTGGAAGGATTTTTGGTATTTTTTTTAAATCTATAGCCATACTAACATGTGTAAAATAGTTATTTTATTGTAATTTTGATTTGAATTATTCTCATGACCATTGATTCTACTTTTATACTTTAATCAGCTATTTGTGTATGTCCTTTTTAGAAAAGTCTCTTCAATCTTTTTCCTATTTTAAAATTAGATTTTGTTGTGTGGGGGTTACTTGTAGGATTTTCTTTATATTTTCTCATTCAGATTTGTTAGAAATCTATTTAAAGACATATGTAAATATTTTCTCCTACCATGCTTTTGCTTCTTCCTTGATAGTTCTTTTCATTATACAAGATTATGATTATGTGCACTTAATCTTGTTTTTTTTTCTTTTTTGGTTTTGTATTTATTTTTTAATTTTTACTTATTTATTTTCGTGGCTTTGTTTTGTTTTGTTTTTTTTTTTTGTCAGTTCTGGGGCCTGAACTCTGGGCCTGGGTGCTATCCCTCAGCTATTCAGCTCAAGGCTAGCACTCTACCACTTAAGCCACAGCACCCACTTCTGACTTTTTCTGCTTATGTGGTACTGAGTAATGGAGCCCAGGGCCTGATGCATTCGAGGCAAGCACTCTACCACTAAGCCACCTTCCCAGCCCTTATTCATTAATTTATTTATTGTTAGTCATGTGGCTTGAAGTCTGGGTCTGAGCTTGTGCCTCAGCCCATCAGTTCAAGCCTAGCACTCTACCACTTGGGCCACTGCACCACTTCTGGCTTTCTGGTGCTTCATTGGAGATAAGATTTCACAGGTTTTCCTGCCCAGGCTGGCTTTGAACCATGATCCTCAGATCTGACTCTCCTGAGTAGTTAGGATTCCAGGTGTGAGCCCCCAGAGCCTGGCACTTGTTTGTTTGCCTCTTTGTTGCATGAGTCACTTTTGGTGTCCTATTTAAGATTTACTGTCAAATCTAATGCCAGAAGGCTTTCTTCCTCTCCTGTCTTCTCCTCCTCCTTTCCCTTTTCCTCTTTTTCCCTTCTCTCCACTACTCTCTTGTCTCCTCTTCTTCCACCTTTTCCCTGACTTTTTGCTTCCCTTCTCTCTCTCCTCCACTCATTTTCTTTTCTCTTTATGTCTGAGATGAAGACTTGCCAGTTTTCACAACCATTAGGTTTCTAATTAAAAACACATGTAATACACATAACTCAGACTCCACCATAGGTTTCTAGAGCTACTATTGGAGCTTGAACTCCAGGTCTCACAGTCAGTCACCTTCCTCACTCACTGTTGGCACTATCACTGGAGCCATACCTCTAACCTGTTCATTAGCTGCTTAATTTGAGTTTTCTATCTAAGCTGGCTTCCAGACCTCAGTTTCCTCCTTAATAGTTAGGGTAAAATGACAGTCTTGAACACCATAAGTGCTTGTCTTGTTTTTTCTTACCTCAACATTTAACATTAACACTTAATTGAATACTACAATGAAACAGATTATTGTTATTGGTTTATGTAGAATTAATATTCAACCTAAACTGAAATAGTTTATCTTTCCATTTAAGTGTTGCATTATATGTCTAATAATTGAAACTGTTCTTCTAACTATGGTAGATTTTGATCACCAAGCAAATGGTTTATGCTGGAGGTATTATTTTATTATTAATGTAATTTAATGTTATTATGGAGGTAATGCATACAGAGATTAATACTTTTATTTTTATACAGTGTCTTCCATTCCTTCACTCTCTCCCAATCCCTCCCTCCTATCTCTACTCTTGAGTTGTATACTATATTTTCATCTGCCTATATCCCTCAAATTCTATGGCTCTGCCACACCCTCCAGAAGATATACATGTGAATACACCATACATAATTGAAAGCACTTGTATTTATTTCACAACTTAATTAAGAGAGTGGCTCCCTTTAATATTCTATAAATCATAGTGATAGCATACATTTGTTACAGATCCATTCTACTTTCCATCTGTTTGTTTTACTGATAGATTATTAGAAACATATTGTTGGATTTTATTGTGTTTACAACATAGATTTCTTTCTCATACTGATTTCTGAAGAGCTAAAGTAACTCTATTTTAAGATCAAGCCCCTTGAGCTGTGCTGCGCTCAGCGTAACCACCAAAGAGAGCTGTGCTGCCAAAGGAAAAAATAGTTCTCAGAAAAACCGCAGGTTGCCACCAACCCTGCCCAACCTTAAGAAACAGAACAGTTGCCCAGGTGTTCCATCAGAAAAAGGGAAGTGCAGTCCGGGTGTACTTAAACCCCCTGAACTTATGAACTTGCTTGTGTGGAAACCCCCCTGAACTTGCTTGTGTGGAAACCCCCTAAACTTGTGAACTTGTTTAATACTATAAAAGTTGTACTAATTTTGTGCTCGGGGCCTCTTAGCATTACCAGTTACTGAGTGCACGGAGGACCAAGCTCAAGTTTGCAAAAAATGACTCTTTGTTGTTTTCATTGATCGTGGTCTCTGGTGGTCTGTGAGGGGGCATCTGAAACCAGGTACTTCAATTTCTAGACAATTTGTCTTCAGATCTATTGTCAGTGTGTCTGTCTTGGTAAATATAACAGCATAGTGCTTTATAAACAGCATTTAGATAAAGATAATGCCTTCCACATGTGTCTGTGTGATGACCGTTTATCTGGTTGTTCAGTCATTAAGAGGAGTATTAGATGCCAGGCCCCGGTGGCTCACGCCTGTAATCCTAGCTACTCAGGAGGCTGAGATATGAGGATCACAGTTCAAAGCCAGCACGGGCAAGAATGTCCATGAGACTCTTATCTCCAATAAAGCACTAGAAAACCGGAAGTGGCAGTGTGGCTCAAGTGGTAGAGTGCTCACCTTGACATCAAGAGTTGAGGGATAGCATGCAAACCCTGAGTACAAGCCCCACGACCGACAAAAAAAAAGAGGAGTATTAATTCTACAATCATAATTATAGATTAAAGAAATTAACATTCTTTGGCCTTTTAACCATACCTTTGTACACTACTTTTCAGAATAAAATTTTTATTATATAGATTGATGATATACCTGTTATTATCAATGCTCTGTATCTGTGGTAACACAATTTGTGCTGATGTTTATTTCCTCTCATATTATCAGTATTTTACTTTTCATTATTGCTTTTTGCTTCAGGTATCATTATTGATTTATTTTGATTTCTTAATAATTAATGTATATTTCTTTGGATGGCTTAATGAGTTTTTTGAGTATATTTTCTTCAGTTTAAATCAGAAATTACCTGATATATTTAGTATTTTTAGATTACAATATAAATATGATTTCATTTTAGTAATTACTTTGCTATTTATTATGTTTGCTATTTATTATGTCTCATCTGATTCTTCTTTCTTAGTTTGCTTTCATGTAACCTACAGACAGCAAATCAACTGTAATATAATTTCAGGCAATCTTCTATACACTGCAAATCACCTCTGATGCCTATTACATTTTAAATTATACTAAATAGTTGTTATACTGCATGGTTCATGATAATGCCAGTTTTATCAAAGACTCCATGCTTACTATAGGTGCCATACTTTGTCAAGTATTTTGGTTCTATGGTTTGTTGAATCTGTGAAACAAACAAATATGTAAGTCCTAATATACTCCTTTGAAAATGCTACTAGAGGGGCTGGGAAGGTGGCTTAGTGGTAGAGTGCTTGCCTTTCATGCATGAGGCCCTGGGTTCGATTGCTCAGCACCACATAAACAGAACAAGCTGGAAGTGGTGCTGTGGTTCAAGTGGTAGAGCAGTAGCCTTGAGCCGAAGAGATAAGGGACAGAGCCCAGGCCCAAAGATCAAGCCCCGTGACTGATGAAAAGAAAAAAGAAAAAAATGCTCTTATACAGTAGCTGTAACCTAATCTTGTAGTTTGACTGTTTTTTTAATAAAGAAGTAACCCCAAGCAAATCGTTTAAATGGGGATGCAGGTGGACCCATTGCAACAATGAGATATACAAGTCGTTATGTCAAAAAACGACCTTTACAACTTTGGTGGCGGGGGAGGATTGGGTAGGAGGGTCGGGGGAATGGACAGGGATGGGAAGGGGAAACTAAGGAGGAGGCTACAATGTTTGATAAGAAATGCTCATTATCTTGCCCATGTAATTGTAACCCCTCTGTACAGTATTTTCACAATAAAAAATAAATAAATAAAATCTAAAAAAAAAAGAAGTTACCACAAATTTTGTGTACAGAATAAAGACCATCCTTAGGATGAAGCACAGAACTTCTAAATATGTAAAACATGCATCATAATTGTTGCTATACTATAGAACTGCAAGAAAGTAAATTTCCCAAACAGTCTGATTTTTCTTATGGCAGACATAGGTAGTTAAGTTACTGGAGGTACTGCATTGCATTATTACTAGGTACTCTAAGAGTTTACAATATTGTCACAATACTAGCCTATGACATTATATAATATAGTTACTTTTCAATGGAATAATTCCATTGAAAATCTGAATCAATTACACTTTTTAATTTTTTGTTGGTATTCTTTGAACACTGGTCCTCATATTTGCCAGGCAAGTACAGTACTAATTAATGCATATTACTAATCCACATACTTTGTTTTGATTACACTTATTTATATATTGAATCTTCATGCTGTATGAATCATGAATATGGTGCTGTGTTTTCCCTTTAGACAGATTACATTAAATATATGTTCTATACATTCCTTTATATTACCTACACATTTATAATTTTCATGTGTAGTTTCATGTTGACATTTTCTTATTGTCTTGAAGCAGGATAAATTTCTTGTAACACTTTCAGAGAGAGATGTGTTATTAATTAATTACCTTTCCTGAAAATAGCCATAATTTGCATTTTTAGAAGTGTGAATTGACTAAGAAAGAAAAACTTAAACACAGAAAAATATTATTTTCCATCATAAAATATCATTATTACTTTCATGATACCTTAGAGAGAAAGGCATATAATTCTCATAAATCAATTCCAACTTTGCTATTTTAAAATCTTAAATTTAAAAAGATAATGTGTCATCTTTACAATGAAGAGTTTTGGGATATCAATTAATTTTTTGTATTTTTTTCCTATGAATCATTTTAGAGGTGCAAAAAAATAGATGCTGTGATTAAGTCTTTCCAGGATAAATCTCTGTGTGAAATAGTCACAACTACTGATACAGTTGAGGGAAGAGTGTGATTAGGAACAACTTTTATTTTGAGCTCAAAATATAAGGAAGAGCTGACTAGGACTAATGGGAACCCTGAAGGATGAGGACTGAGGATTTCAGTGAACCTGATGAGATGCATGCCCAGGGAGACTACTGAAGTTGAAGAACCCCACAGATATTTTGAGCATTTTTATCCAAAATTATGAGAATCCAAATGAGCTGCAACATTTGAATATGGTAGAGAATGGAAGGTAGTACAATAAGAGACCATATTCTTTAGACAGTATTGGAGGACACTCCAGTAAACATAATGAATATAGAGAAGAGTGTGATAATTCTACCGTCCTTGTGCAAGAAATATTTCAGGGAGGGAGGAAAACACCTGAATGTACTGTATGTGCAAAGTCATTCCACTTAAGACCTACAGTAGGGCTGGGAAGGTGGCTCAGTAGTAGAGCACTTGCCTTGCATGCCTGAGGCCCTGGGTTTAATTCCTCAGCACCACATTAGCAAAAAAAAAAAAAAAGCCAGAAATGTCACTATGGCTCAAGTGGTAGAGCACTAGCCTTGAGCTGAAGAGCTGAGGGACAGCACCCAGGCCCAGAGTTCAGGCCCCCATGACTGGAGCCAAAAAGAAAATACCTACAGTCAGTTCACATAAAAATGTACACAGGAGAGAATCTTTATATTTGTACTTGATTTGCAAAATCTTTCAATAAAGACATACACCTAACAAAACCTCAGAGGATGTATCCACAGGAGAAGCTTGATGAGCATCAGCAGTGTCCAAAATCTATGTCTGAGAAAACAGAACTGATTTTCCCTCCACAAGAGCCCACAGTAGAGAAACCCTATAAATATGAAGAATGTAAGAAAATTTCGATGTACAAGTCAGTTCTCAGCACGCACCACAGAATTCACACAGAAGAGAAACCTTATTTTTTATTTTATTTTATTTTTATTTATTTGTTCTTTTGGGTCTGGTCGTGGGGCCTGAACTCTGGGCCTGGGCACTGTCCCTCCGCTCTTCAGCTCAAGGCTAGTGCTCTACCACTTGAGCCAAAGTGCCACTTCCGGCTTTTTTCTTTTTGCTTATGTGGTGCAGAGGAATCGAACCCAGGGCCTCATGCATTCAAGGCAAGCGCTCTACCACTGAGCCACGTTCCCAGCCCGAAACCTTATGAATGCAAGAAATGTAGAACTCACTTTGCATCAGAGAGCACACAGGAGACCAAAATTATGAATGTAACAAATGTGGAAAGTCTTTCCACCATTAAGTCAAACCTTCATGTTCATCAGAGAATGAACATAGGACTATCAGTGAAGTAGAAAGTCTTTCAACTGGAAGGTACAACTTGCATTTCATCAGAGAACACATAGAGGAGAGAAACCTTATGATTGCAACAAATGTGGAAAATCCTTCAAGCAGAGGTCACAGCTTTGCAGCCATAATAGAATTCACACAGGTGAGAAACGTTATGAGTGTAACAAATGTTGAAAGTCCTCCTGGAATTCAGATTGCAACACACATAAGAGAAATCACACAGGAGAGAAGCGTTTTGAATGTCACAAATGTGGAAGTCCCTTCAGATTGAAATGAAAGCTTACTTTGCATCAGAGAACACACCCATGATAGAAACCTTATGCATGTAAGAAATGGGTAAGTCCTTCACCCTGAATTCACACCTCCATTCACCTATGAGGATTCACACACCTGAGAAACCTTAGGAATGTAATAAATGTGGGAAATCTCACCTGGAAGATAACTCATTTTGCATCAGAGAAACCAAACAGGTTACAACAAGTCTTACAGCTTGAACTTAGAGACTAGGCACTTTACGATTTTTAATTGGGCTTGGGTCTTGAACTCTGGGCCTGGGCACTGGCCATGAGCTCTTCAGCTCAACGCTACTGCTCTACCAGTTGAGGAGCCTCACCACTTCTGGTTTTCTGAGTTGTTTATTGCAGATAAGAGTCTCCTAATCTTTTCTTGCCCAGTCTTGCTTTGAACCATGATCCTCAGATCTCAGTCTGCAGAGAAGGTAGAGGCCTGAGACACTAGTGCCTAGCAACACTTTCCTGAATCATTTCTTCTCAAGGCTAACAATGCTCTACCACTTGAACCATAGCTACACTTGCACTTTCTTGTGATAAAGACAAGAGTCATAAGCATTTGGTTTTGGATTAGTAACCTAAAGGACTTCAGTGCTTACTTTATATTTAATTAATCACTAGTGATGAGCCTCTTATGATTGATTCACTCAGCCCAGTTTTTTGTTCTGCTGAGTGAGTTATAATGAAACACTAGTGTCCCTGATGTGTTTTCTCACTTTCCTAGAGGGTGAAAGTGAGTTCTCAGGAGGATGAACACCACCTCCCTTCCACCACTACTATTCTTTTCTCCAGCTCCCTTTTGATAGTTGTACCAAAACACAATTAAGACATAGTAGCAGTAAAAAAAAAATGTAATGTAAAATATTGGAAATATGTTAAAAATGAAGTGCAGAAGCTAGCTAGAAGATGGTTACAGGAATCCATAAATTGAGAGACACAAACAGATAGAAGTAGGATTGTTCTTAGATATTCGATAGGTAAAATACAGGTAAAAAGTGATCCTCATCATTTTGTATTCCACAAATAGGTAAATACAGTATTTTGAAGTATAACTGGATGTTGAGCCATCATGCCTACAATCCTAGCTATTCTTGAGGCTGAGCTCTGAGGATCACAGTTCAAAGCCAGCCTGGGCAGGGAAGTCTGTGAGACACATATCTCAATTAATCACCAGACAAGCAGAAATGGTGCTGTGGCTCAAGTGGTAGAGTTCTCGCCTTGAACTGAAGAGCTCTGGGACCACTTAGGACCTTTAGTTCAAGCTCAGGACCAGCACAAAAACAAACAAAAAATTCATTACTAAATACCACAAATAACATAGTACATGTAATAATATTTAAAGGTGCTGGACACAAGTGTCTCATGGTAGTAAACCTGAGATCTGAGGATTGAGCTTTCATCCAGCCCTTTCAGAAAAGTCAATGAAACTCTTATCTACAATTAATCACCTAAAAATACAGGAGTAGAAAGAGTGAAAGAGCCTTAAGATAAAATGGTCAGAGATACCACCCAGACAATGAGATCAATACCTAATATTGGTACTTTTAATGTGATATATGGAAATAAATGCCAGTTTTAATAAGTGGGTGGAATTGTACAAAAATGCATACTGGCTCATGTAATTTTCACCCATATATATATATAGATAGATAGATAGATAGATAGATAGATACATGTGTGTGTGTGTGTGTGTGTGTCTGTGTGTATAAAATCTTCAGAAAAAATTTTTAAGAATGAAAAAACAACAGAAACATAGAATAAGTTCTCCTGTGGATGTAGGTAGCAGTTGGAACAGGGAGGGTAAGCAGACAGGGTAAAGGAGGTGAATATGGTTTTTTAAAAGTGTGTTTGTGTAGGTGTGTGTGTGTGTGTGTGTGTTATGTTTATCAATGAAACTTGCTGACACTGGTTTTTTTTGTCTTCATTTACTCATTTGTTGTTGTTGTTGATGATGTTGTTTGATATTCCTGGGGCTTAAACTCAAGGCTTAAGAACTGTTCCTGAATTTTGTTATGCTGAAGACCTTCACTCTCCCACTTGAGCTACAGCACCACCTCTAGGGGTGTTTGGTGGTTGTTGTTGCTTATTAGATACTAAGAAATCAAACCCAGTGTTCCATGTATGCTAGGCAAGCACTTTATCACTAAGCCATATTGCCAGCCCCAACCACACTATTTTAAGAAAGGGGGCAGGGCTGGAAGTGTGGCTCAGTGGTCGTGTGTTTCCCTTACATTCTTGAGGCACTGGTTTTCATTCCTCAGCAGCACATCAGCTGAAAATGCATTGTGACATATCACCAATTAAATGCCAAAAAACTAGAAGTGACATTGTGGCTGGAAGTGGTAGCATGCACTTTAGTGAAAAGCTTAGGGAATATGTCAGGCCCTCCCTGAGTTTAAAGTTCTCACACAACAATTGAAAGAAAAAACAAATGGTCCCAAACAAACAAAAACCTAATTACTTGCTCATTGCCTTTGTTCTTCTATTTTTCTTTGTAGTTGTAACTGAATACTTCATGTCATTCCATTTTCTACTTTCTTCCTTTCACTTTGGGGGACTGAACCTTGGGAATTGCACATGGAAGGTGGATAGTACATACCAACACATTCTTTCTTCTTTTAACATAAAAAGTCAGCTTATAGGACAGGGAAGGTGGCTAAGTGGTACAGTGCTTGCATCACATGAATGAGGAGCTGGGTTCTATACCTCAGGTTCACATACCCAGAAAAAGCCAGAAGTGGTGCTGTGGCTCAAGTGGTAGAGTGCTACCCTTGAGCAAAAGCAGCTCAAGGACAGCACCTGGGCCCTGAGATCGAGCCCGAGGACAAGCAAAACAAAAAGTCTGCTCATTGAAATTAGTAAATGCTTCCTCTGCAATAAGTGGCTTTAGTTCACTTCCAATAGTACTGTCTTTCCAGTGATTGCAGGGGACACTCACAGAACAGACCTTATGCCTCTGCTGTCACTTATAAACTAGTTGTTGTACAATAGTAAGCATCAACAGATACATTTCTGCCCTTATTATTTTGAACACAATGGGATTTGTAAGGGTTGGTAAAAATAAGTGAAGGAAACCGTTCCTTTTCACTTATTTGTTGTGATTGTAATGGATCTATCTTGCTGTGCACTCAAGTCCCACATTCTTGTCATTTGAGTTCTCTCTGAACTACTTTTCAATTTGTTTTCTTCTTAGGACACACACAAACACACACATCCTGAAGAATTTATACGAGTACACCTAACAATTGTTTTACTACGAATGCTTCTTGTCCACAAGCAATTGTATCATCTACATAGGACAAGACTATTACATTAGGCCACTGACTTGTCTTACAGGTCCCTGTATCCACAGTCAGCCCGGCAAGAAAAATATGCACAACTTGGCCCATGCTGCAGGTGCCATGCTGTGCTGGTGATGGACTGATGGGTAGCACAGGCCCTGCTCTGGGCTTCTCATTCCTGTCCCAAGGGGCTTGCCAGACTGGTCTCTTGCATGAAGACTTTGGCACTGCCCTCCTCTCCTCAGCTGGTTCCTTACCAAACTTTTCTGTATCTTCCATTTTGAATTCTAGCCTAGACCATGAGCCCAACCAACTTCCACCGCACCAGATAAAGTCTCCACATCAAACTTTTTGTAAGAAATATTTAATTTAGAATGCTTTGGCTGGGTTTTGCTCAGACTTCACATACAAGTTAGGCAAAAGATGGTTGACTGTGGATGCTCCAGGTAGTCATGTACTCAAAGTACTGAGACTTCTATAACAAGAACTTTGTACAAGGGTGTAAGTGATCCAGAAAACTTAAAGAATAAAATTTAAAAGAAATTCAATATTCATTGATGGAACAGAAAAAAATGTACACTTAATGTTAAGCTAATTATGGGAGGAAAAATGACCTAGAATTTGAGAATCATAAAGATATAAGTGTTCAAGGTAATGCAAGGGGGTCTTGGGTGGTCCCCGAGGGTCTAGTGAAAATCCTATGATAGCGTTGTTCAGTATCCACTGTGCTCTGTATCCCAGCTTCTGTCCCTTCCAGTCACTCTGAGGTGCATCATTCCAGGTTAACCTGAGGAAGAAAAAAGGTTCACCTAACATCCTGCTCTCTCCTTGGGGTCAAGATTGCTTGGGAACTGGAGGTTCTTGGATAAATACTTAGATCACTGGAGAGCAGACTCTTCAGGGTCAAGACTTTGGGTCATATTAACTGACACTGATGATGATAACACAATTTTATCTAACATAAATATGACTTTATTTGTGCACTTTATCCAGTAACATTCAATAAATGGCTATTGAAAATAATCTAATTTAAGCCGGGTGCTGGTGGCTCACGCCTGTAATCCTAGTTACTCAGGAGGCTGAGATCTGAGGATCGAGGTTCAAAGCCAGCCCGGGCAGGAAAGACCGTGAGACTCCTATCTCCAATAAACCACCAGAAAACCGGAAGTGGCGCTATAGCTCAAGCGGTAGAGCACTCGCCTTGAGCTGAAGAGCTGAGGGACAACGCCCAGGCCCAGAGTTCAAGCCCCACGACCGACAAAAAAAAAGAAGAAAATAATCTAATTTAGAGCTGAAATCTTCATACAAAAGCAGAACTCTTCTAAGGCCTAACTTTGGAAATTACTACAGGATGAAAGTTGTGGTAGGACCCTTGACATTCTGAAAAATTATATAACTTAACCCACTCTTAGTGATTGGGTCTAGGGTAAATATGTACCCAAGTCATGGTTCACCACTTCTCTTCTCAGGACAAAGGAGCTTTTAGAATGAGCTGAAACTAAATATCCTGTCACTCACCCCTTGGAGTGGCCTTGAAATAAAGTGCAATCAGAAAGGGAAAAACAAGAAAAATGCTTAAATACATCTGACAGCTCAGACTGAAAAGAGTATTTCTCCTGCATCTATGTGCTCCTAGTACAAGACCACAGTCTTCTCGTTCAGATATATTGGTATTCTAGGATCTTAAATCAACACTACTTGCCTCCTTTATTTCTTATGATACTGTTTCAAGTATACTGAAATATTTGGCCACATTTTATATGTTGAGATCTTTCATTGAAGGTCTCATTCCACTCCATACAGACATGGACCACATTGTCCTACACAGTAACTTGAACCTCTGCAAGGACCTATGAACTAGTCAGAAACATAAAGGTATATTCACGTCCATTCACATGACAAAAGATACCCAAATATTCGTGACAATCTATCATTACCCTGGCTTATAAGACATTTCAATGTCAACTTCAATTGAGGGACAATGACTATACCCTATGGAGTACATTAGGCTTACACAGGAATGATAACTTTTCTGCACAAGGGACAAAGAGCCCATTTAAAAAAATATCTTCCCTGGCTTTGGAGTTTTTCTGCTCAGGCCTGGGTACTGTCCCTGAGCTTTTTAAATAAATAACCAAAAGTAATGATAGTCTATCAACTTGATTCACAGCACTACTTGTGGGAAATTTGGTGATAATTGGCGCTAACACCTTCACAGCATTTCCTACCTAGTTTGCCTTTCAATTGTTATCCTTAAAACTCATACTCTTGAGCAACTAAGAATTCAGATGTGTAGCACCAGTGCCCTGTTAGATCAGTAGATCTGAACTACTTGATTCAAGCAGGAGTCATGGTTTCCACACAATAGGATATAAATTTTATAACATCATATAGACATATGCAAAGGTCCTTTTGCAATCACTTGGTAAAGGACTGTTTACCTATCATTCTGTAAACCACATCCAAATTCTTCTACTAAGTATTTAGAAGAATGTATTGTTTGCACAGGTCATATTAGTAGTCCTCAGGTTGAATTTAGGGGGAAAATTTTTAAGTCTTCCTTTACCTTCCATGCCAGAAGCCCTTTTGTATCACTCAATTTTCACCTTACAGTCTTGCTTCTCTGCCTGGGCATTTCTAGACTAATTTTTATAATTACATGTCACAAGGAGCAAACAAGATAGGCACATATCACCAGATCCACCCTTTTATTGATTAAGATACCATTTTCATGAAGGTTTTGCATAGGATGGCCTACAAATATTACCGTTCTAATTTAGCTTCCTGAGTAGCTAAGATTCCACACTTGAGGGAGTGTAACTGGCTCGTTTTTAATTGCTGGTCTTATATTAAGTGAGCAGTAAGTCTCTTAAATTTTGAGCTTAACCAAAAGTATTGGCCAAGTGATAGTAATAAAAATGATTAAAGCAATAATTAAATATGTTATCATCAGACCTATGTTGAATGAATGAGGTATTTTGGTTCCCGCCTTTTAATTTCAGCTATATGACAGGCCTAGGTAGGACTCCACTCTGTGAACCATCCCTTCTCAGAAAGCATCCAGTGTGTAAACATGGGAGAATGAGCTATTTCCAAATGCCTGGTGTATATGCCTCTGTGTGTGTGTGTGTGTGTGTATGTGTATGTGTGCCACAAGTAGGAAGGCCAAGGGCACAAGTGCCTCCCAATCCCTCCATTTTTGTACTAGGCCTGTATAGACCACCAGAAGGGTGAACAGTGTGAGGGAAGGAGTTAAGCTAGCAACCTAGCTAAATCTGGCAATGTGAAGTCCACTGTCCTTATCTTGTTAATGGAATCATGGCCAGGATTTAAGGATTCTCTTTTAACAATAAAAACATATACTGACATTGTTGAAGGCACAGGAAGCCTGAGGTGAAGCACTGAATGAAACCTCTTGTTCCCAGAGAGAGAAGATTTCTTCAGAAAAGCCCACAGGGCTCATGCTTTGATTCCTAGCTTTTATGGAGGCCAAGATGAGAGAATCTCCTTTGAAACCAGCTCTGGCAGAAAAGACAGTAGAAATATCTCTACTTAACCACCAAAAATCAAGATGTGGCACAAGTGGTAGAGTGATAGTGTTGCTTTAAAAAAAGAGAAAATATCAAGTATGTTAAATCAGTTCCTGAGGTGAAGACCTCATATTGTCACAAAAACATTTGTTCATGAAAGTGTGAAAGTAGAGCTCTTCATGGAAGCAAACAGCTCTGGACTTATCTAGAATGACTGGCTTATATAGGATCTGGAGTCTTGGTCTTGGTTTACTAATTAAGCACTTTCTGATGTAACACAGACATTTTTTCTAAATGCATCCAGGCTACGTTTAAGTACATAACTATACAGAGGGATCTATCTTGGCTCTAGAAATTCTAACTTTAGGTCAAACTTTGTGTTTATGTAAATGAAGACAGTATATTTGTTGTAAGGTGAATTATCCCAGAAGTCACATTTTTTTATTGTATAAATGATGTAATTAGGCTCTCGGTAAGTTTAGAACACTACTATGTAAAAATATGAAACACTTCATGAATGTACATGTCATCCTTGCACAGGGGCCATGCTAATCTTCTCTGTATCGTTCCAATTTCAGCCAATGTGCTGCCGAAGTGAGCACAGAAGCCACATTTTGGAAGATGGAATACTGGAATCTTTATTACACAGGTAGCAGTCTGCAAGCAGCCCATTATAACAAAGGATTGCTGTCGACAAATACACTTAGACAGCTTGGAAACAGGCCAGAAAGGAAAAAAAAGAATAAAAACAATACCAACAAACCAATACAGCACTGAATTGGGACACCATGATTAACAGAGACAAGCCAGGAGACAGGGCACAGGACAGGATCACAGAGACATGTGGCATGGTGTCTGGTGCCACTGATGGTCCAACCTAAATAGGGCCAGGGCAGTGGGCAGGTCCACAGGAAACTCCCAGTCCCAGGCACTGGACTAACAGATTGAGTAACATATCAGCCAAATGCTCACCCCTGCTTCCAGGGATCCAGGCACACCCATCATCTGGGAGGCAGGTGATGGATGATGTCATTTCCTTCCCTGATCATGAAGACAAGATGGCAGACCTCACCATCTACCCTGTGGCCAGTATGGCACCAGCCAGGCCTGACCTCCTTACTTAATATTACTGATTTTATTAAATCACTGTATTAAATGTTACAGCCTCTGCATCATTTTCTAAATAGATAAAGAGTATACTTCTTGTAAAAGCCATTTTTTTACTTTTTTTGTTGTAGTTGGGAAAATACCAAACCCAAGGGTTACAATTACAGGAGCAAAGTAATGAGTACACTTCCTATCTAGCATTGTTGCCTCCTCCTTTGTTTCCTCTTACCATCCCTGCCCTCCCATCTCCCACACGCCCCACCAAACTTGTAAAATTCATTTTACAACATAACGTCTTGTACTTTTCATTGTTGGAATGAGTCCACCTATATCTCTATTTAAATAATTTTTCCCCTCCCCTCCACAAATTATATCAATATCAAATACAGTGAAAACAAGGACTATACCATGGTAGAGACATACAAAGCAACAAAGAAATCATCTTATATATGTATTAGCAACAATAGGAAGCAAGAAAAAAAATTGGTGTCCTTATCTTCAGTTTTATTTCCCCTAACATCAACTTATCTAACCGTTTCTGCTTGTCTCACACATATACCAGTTATTATAAGGGAAACCATGGAACCTATGTTTCTTTGGGCCTGGCTTACTTCACTCAATATAATTTTTTCCAAGTCTTTCCATTTCCTAATAAATGGGGCAATTTCATTCTTACTGATGGAGGCATAGAATTCAATTGTGTGACACATTTTCTTGATCCATTCATCTACTGAGGTGCATCAGGGTTAGTTCCATGTATTAGCTATGATAAATAATGTTGCAATAAATGTAGTCATTCTGGTAGCTTTAGGATATTCTTGTTTGTGATCATTTGGGTAAATGCCCAAAAGTGGGATTGCTGCATCACAGGAGAGCTCTATGTGTAGTCTTTTGAGGAACTTCTATAAATCTAAAATATACCTGGAATACAAAAATGAAATCCCCCAACAACACATCCTCAAAGAAACAACTGCCCAATAAATAGGTGGGCTAAAGTCTTAAAGAGAAACTTCTCTGAAGAGGAAAGGATGGCCAATAGACAAATGAAGAAATGTTCAACATCCCTAGCCATAAAAAATGCAAATCATAATATTGAAATACCACCTCACCCCAGTTAGAATGGCTATAATCAAGAACTCTAATAACAACAGATGCTGGAGGGGATGTGGACAGAAGGGAACCCTACTGCATTGTTGGTGGGAGTGTAAACTTGTTCAGCCACTTTGTAAAAGCCATTTTTCTTGAGCCCAAACTCTGAAAGAATAATTCTCACATTCACCAAAAATTAAACATTCTTCTTATGAATAGTTTATTACTTCCATCTTCCTTCTTTCCTCTCTCCCTCTCTCACTTCCCTCCTTCCTTCCTTCCTTCCTCTCAGGGCCTAGAAGTGATGCTGTAACTCAAGTAGCAAATGGTTTTATTTTTTTGTTAGCTTCAATTTTTGTGAGAGATTGATCAATGTTTTTGGGTGCTTGGTTATTTCCCCTAATGTCATATCTACCTTGGCCCTTTATGAGATAGCAAATGAAAGACTTCTTCTCAACACAAAGGAATATATTTCTTCTGGGTTTTGCATATATACTCATTGCATGGATATACATTCATTGTACAAAGAAAATATGGAATATCACATTGCATTTCAAAGTAAGTACAATATAATATGTAATTAGCCTCTAGAATATTGAGAAAACATAGGCTTGTCACATTGTCCACACTGGTGTTTTATTATAGCTCACTCAGCAGAACAACTAAATGGCCTAAGAGTGAATCAATCACAAGTTGCTCATCACCAGTAATTAATTAAAGAAAAAAGCAAGCAGTGAGGACACTTTGGGGTTCTCCCCCAAGGCAAAATGCAGAGACTCTTATCTTTATGTATCCACCATACTTTTTAAAATATATATTTTATGGTAAAAATACTATACAGATTGGTCATTTAGTTATATGAGGAAGGTCATGAATATATTTCCTATTGAGCATTGTTAACTGCTCTGAGAAAGATTTTACTACTATGTATGTATTGCAATAAGGACGAATATCTTCCATTTCAAAACTAAACTGCAATAAGTAAGTCATTGGTACTGTAATGCATGGATCACACATACAGAGGGAGACTTAAGGGAGCAGTAGAAAAATGGTTGTTCTCATGTTCTTGCCTCCAATCATAACAGTCTTTACCCATCTATTGTTCCCCTAACCATGTTGGAGATGATCTGAATCCAGTCCCAAAGGGCCAGAGATCATGTTTCCAAGAAGAGTTTATCAAATTACCCTGACCCACCATTCCTTAGTATAAAAGACACAAGTTAATAACTTCACTCTCTGAATTACTTGTCAAGACTGGTTGTTTCTCCATGCTTTGGATAATATTGAAGGACACCATAGCCACTCAAAACGATGAAAGTATGAGAAATGTTGGCTCAAAGACTGCTGAAGAGTGAAGAATGGTTTCCCATTACACCTAGCTTACCTCTGCCATGAAGGATTTTTCTGTATAATTTGCAGAGGTTTTCTGACAAAGATTTTCCTAGGTTGGGCTTCTTTCCTGGGTAAATGTTCTAATACTTGCTGAAGGTTGAGTTCTGGTTCAAAGATTTCCTCTCATGATCACATTTACAGAGATTCTGTCATGTGTCCAGGTCTCTGATACCTGTACAGATGTGACTTCTGGCAAAATGTTTTCTATACTCATAATTTCTCTCCTGTGTATGATCTCACATATGCTGAGGACTCACTTCTGATTGAAAGTCATTTCACATGTTATATTCACTACTTTCTTTTCTCCTACGTGAGTCAGTTCTCTGAGGAACACTGAGGTATTCCTTTTAGATCAAAGACTTTCCACACTTGTAATAATATTAAGATTTCTCCCGTGTGTGTTCTCTGAACGTGGATTCATGACTACTTTTTCGTTACATTTGTATATTCTCGCCTGTGTCTGTTCTCTGATACAAATTGAGTGATGACATTTTCCTTTTTTATTAACGTTAGGGGTTATAATTACATGGGCAAGGTAATGCATATATTTCTTATCAAGCATTGTTGCCTCTTCCTTTGTTTCCCCTTCCCATTCCTTCCCTTCCCCACCCTTCTGAGTTATGACATTTTCTTGAAAACCTTTGAACTTAGTTTTCATACATATGTTTTCTCCTCTGTGTGTGTGTGTGTGTGTGTGTGTGTGTGTGTGCATGTGTTTGTGTGTTCAATGTTGAACTCTTAGCTTTGTCTTCTGGTTGAAGGACTCCACATCCGCTATATCTTGTGGTTTTTATCCTGTGTGGGTTCCATATTCCAATCTCAATTTTCTTACAGGTGAAATATTTTTCCCATTTGCTACATTCCTAAGTTTTTTCATTTGTGTGAATCAACTAATGTGTATTAAGCTGTGACCACCAAATCTGTCCACATTTGTTGCATTCATAAGGTTTCTCTCCTGTGTATGCTTTCTTGTGGATACTAAGCTTTACCTTCTGTATGAAACTCTTTTGACAGCTCTTACCTTTAGAAGGTTTTTCTCCAGTGTGTGTGATGGATCTTAAGGTGTGCCTTCTGGGTGGAAGACTGTCCACATTTCTGACATTCGTAAGGTTTCTCTCCTGAGTGTTCTGTGATGGTTGTTAAGGTATGATTACCAGATGAAAGAATTTCCATGCCTGCTACTTAGATAAAATTTATCTCTGGTGGGTTTTTGTCTGATGGACAGAAAGGTGTATGCTCTGGGTGAAAGACGTTCCATACAGTTTACATTCATAAACTTTCTCACTTGTGTTTGTTCTCTGGTGGACAGTAAGGTTGGACTTCGAGGTGAAAGACTTTCCACACATGTTAATTAAATAAGGTTTCTCTCCTGTGTGTGTTCTCTGGAGGACATTAAGGTGTGCCTTCTGGGTAAAGACTTTCCATACCTGTTACATTCATGAGGTTTCTCTCCTGTGTGTGTTCTCTGGTGGAGAGTAAGCTTTGGCTTGTTAATGAAAGATTTTCCACACATGTTACATTCATAAGATTTCTCTCCTGTATGTGTTCTCTGGTGGAAAGTAAGGTGTAGCTTCTGGGTGAAAGACTTTCCACATGTTACATTCATAAGTTTTGTTTCCTGTGTGTGTTCTCTGATGAACAGTGAGGCTTGTCTTCCAGGTGAAAGACTTTCCACACATGTTACAATCAAAAGATTTCTCTCTTGTGTGTGTACTCTGGTGGCCAGCAAGTTTTGACTTCTGGCTGAAAGACTTTCCACAAATGTTACATTCATAAGGTTTCTCTCCTGTGTGTGTTCTCTGGTGGAGAGTGAAGGTTGCCTTTGAGATCAAAGACTTTCCACACATGTTACATTCATATGGCTTGTTTCCTGTGTGTATTCTCTTGTGGACAGAAAGGTTTGACTTCTGTGTGAAAGACTTTCTACACACATTACATTCATAAGTTTTCTTTCCTGTCAGTGTTCTCTCGTGGACAGTAAGTTGTATCTTCTTGATGAAAGACTTTCGACACGTTACATTCATAAGATTTCTCTCTTGTATGTGTTCCCTGGTAGACAGTAAGATTTGCCTTCTTGGCGAAAGAATTTCCACACAAGTTACATTCATAAGGTTTCTCTCCTGTGTGTGTTCTCTGAGGGAAAGTAAGGTATGTATTCTGGGTGAAAGAGGTGTCACATTGTTTACATTCCTCAACTACAGGAGACACACTGGGACTATATGCAGCACACATCTTACTAGGATCATTGTAGACACCCATGTTCTGACACACAGTGACCTTTTCTGTTCTCATCCCTAAGGAGTTCCCATTATTCTTAATCAGTTCTGACTTCTGTATGGAGCTCAAAATAAAAGTTTTTATAAATCTCACTTTTTCCTCCCCTGGGTTACTTTTCATGATTGCTACTTCAGATAGATATACATTGTGACTTTCCTGACAAGTGGAAATCATATCCTCCATTTCTTGGATATCTAAAATGAATTATAGAAAAATAGACAAAAACATAAACGAAAGCCATAAATTCCTTAATGTAAAGATATTTTCCATTTCTAACTGTTATAAGATTTTCAAACGTCAGAGCATTGTTTTATGCAGAATACATACTTTTCTCCACAATGTAGTAATTAAGAAAGTAGTACTGACATTTTACAATGGAAAATAATGTTTTTCAGTATTTCAGATTTTTCTATTTTTCTCAAGGAAATATTTACTGAAGTTATTCAGCTACACACTCTTAAAGCTATGATTCTGAATTCCACTCCATGGCAAGCAACACTAATAAGAAATTGTGATATCATAAGATAGTAGCCCTAGCATACTATTTTCCTCCTACCTCCATAGTACTGGTTTAAAAGAAAATGATATCTCCTTTTCTACATTTCTCATTGTCATTTTCTCTTTAAGAATGACTTCTCTAAAGATAAAAGAATTCCTAACATGAACAATACTGGCATACCAAATTCAGTTTGTCTACACAAGAATTCTAGATTGACAATTCCTTGAAACAAAGGATCACCTAGTTCTCTGCCACACATGACTCAGGTGTACTAGGAATAATATTGCTCTGTACAGCTCAAGATAAACATACCAACTGGCTCTGGATCCAACATCACCATTCAAGATACTTTAACTCACCTTTGAAATTCTTGTCTGAGCCTTCTCTTATCCATGTTTCTGCACCTTGCTCCAGCTTGACAATCAATTTAGGTTTAGGAACACTGTGCCTTATGATTAACAAATAGTGGAGAACTATTGCTCTTGCTGGGTCATCATTGCGATAAGGTCTCAGACATCCTGTTCACAAGGTTGCTCCTAAATCTGGTTTCTCATTTAACAGCTCCATGGTGGAGTTTCCCCCAACTTTGGGTTTATTTTGCCAATTGTGTGGCTTCAACTCAGCTCTTTTGCTCAAAGCTAGAATTCTACTAGTTTGAGTAGTGGCTACATTTATAGTTTTTGAATGGTTAATTGGAGATAAGAGTCTCATTGTGATTTTCTGCAGTTGCTGGCTTCAAACCAAAATCTTCAATTTCAGACTCCGGAGTATCTAGGATTCCAAGCTTGAAGCACTGCACCCTATGTCAGGTTTGGCTAACAAATATACACATTCAACTAATGAGTTCCAGATCATATTTGCAGTAATAACGTATGTTCTATTCTAGACTGCAGATCCACCTATAATAAGCACTCCAAATTTGGGAACCCAGTCTCTTATTAGTGAAACATAGTTTAGAACTTTTGTCCAACTACTGATTTTCCTTCTTAAAGAATGAGAATAAAATTAGCTCTTGAGTTACATATAATCACGTTGATGTTTCACTTAGAAAGAAATGACACTTCCTGTGGACTAGAATCTTCTAACTAAATAACAAAAATAGACAAATGTCTACTAAAATAAAAGCACTTGATCTTCCAAATAAAAATGACCTTTGCTCACCCAAGGACATGAGGTTGCTATAGGTCTCCAGCATTACATCTCTATGAAGGGTCTTCTGACCAGGATCCAGATCCTGCCACTCCTTCCAGGTGAAGTATATAGCCACATCATCAAATGACATCAGCTTCTGTAAAGGCACATTTCCATCAAGAAATTATGCATGGGTCATGAGAATTACAATCTGGAATTTCATTATGCTGCAGGTATGCTTTTGTCTTACATATAATATTTGCAGCTTGCTGTATTATCTATTCACTGGGAGAATTAAATAGCAAATTAAAAATACTTGAGAATATATAAAACTAACCATTATAAAAACAAAGATTTGTGGGGCACTGGTGACTTATACCTATAATCCTAGCTATTGAGGGGGCTGAGGTCTGAGGATTGTGGTTCAAAGCCAGCCCAGCCACCAACATCAGTGAGACTCTTATCTCCAATAAACGACCAGAAAAGTGAAAGTAGCACTGCGACTCAAGTGGTAGAGCATTCATATTGACTTGAAGAGCTGAGGGACAACAGCTAGGCCCAGAATTTAAGCCCCAAATCCATTAAAATATTATGGTTTCGGGCTGGGAAGGTGGCTCAGTGGTAGAGCGCTTGCCTTGCATGCCTGAGGCCCTGGGTTCAATTCCTCAGCACCACATAAGAAAAAAGCCAGAAGTGGTCTTGTGGCTCAAGTGGTAGACCACTAGCCTTGAGCAGAAGAGCTGAGGGGACAGTGCCCAGGCCCAGAGTTCAGAACCCAAGACTGGACCCCCCCCAAAATAAAAAGAATAGAAAAAAAATTACAGTTTCCCTAATGCATGCAAACACATTTCTGCTGCAAGCAATAGAGACAAGATAAAAATTCTAAGGAAACAATAACCTACCATGACAATATTAAGTTTAAGGAGGTGCCTAAAGATGATATTATCATGTTTTGATAAACTTTTAGTACATATCAGTTTGACAATGAATTAAACAAGTATTTTTACTGCATTCATATATTCTGCATCACTGTAAACCCTATTGAGATCTTCTATTAACAAGCGTTCTCATAAGCAAGCAGAACACATTCAGTACCTCACATGGTACACATTAGTAAGTCTATGAAAAGCACAGTGTCCACATGAATATTAGAAACAGTAACACTACTCCAGAAAGTAGCTAATGGTTTATTTGGTCCTTACAGGATGTGATTTAGTTTCCACATAAAAATATCCTAGGTTAACCATTCCTTGTTTAAATACTAAATATTGAAATGTGGTCATACACACCCTGATATTTCCTTCCTATGTAAAAAAGAACTGCTACCATGAAGTTTTGTAAACTTTGCGTACATTCTACAACACAAAATATAGGTGGGAGGGGAATAAAATATTCCTTTACAAGATTTTCATTTCAATAGGCCTTCATGGAAGATGGAAGCAAATTGATAGAGGCTCAAGGAACACTCAATATGGCAAAAATGATAAATATGATGAAATGCTCAAATATGTCAGATATTCCTGAGTCATTTCTCCATTAGATCCCTAAGGATATATTTCCACTTGTGTTAGTTAATAGCAAACTTCTTCAGGGATCAAAATCAATTACTGAGCAAACATCTCTGAGATTTTGCAACAAGTGATATTTCTAATAGAGAAAAACTTGTCACTGTATTTTTTTTTTTATCAAAACCAGTTCTTGTTTAACAATGGAAGTGAATGAAAATATTCAAAAGTAGTGTGATCGGAAAACAAAGCTATACTACATCAAAAGAAGACCAAAGATATCACAATCAGGAGAAGTCACATTTTCTTGTAGTGTATCAATTGGGGGAAGGACGTATTTTCTGTAAGGAACTGTGAAGTTGAGCTGAAGGGGAAAAAGATTTGAGAGGTTGGAATTCCAGCCTGATAATACTGAAAGCACTTAGATGTGGCCACGGAGGGGTTAAAAGAGAATTCTTGAGAGGGTTAAGAGACCAGAGTGCAGGCCTTTTGCCTTAGCTTTGAAAAGATAGCAGCTGAAACTGAGGTGCTGTTGACCTTGAAGGCTAGGTAAGGTGAACTTCATGTCTGCGTTTTCTCTGGGCAGCAGTCTTCTGTCTCAGGAGAATAAGGAAACATGCATCCCTCACAAACTGTTGTGAGTCTGATTGTAATATTTATCTAGATACTTCATATTTGCATGTTATCAATGGTAACCTTTCCTGTGTGAACTCAAGCAACTATGATTGCTTGCAGGAATCCAGGAACCAAGTGTCAGAGAGCTTCCGGACCCCTGTTTTCCCCTAAGTCTATCTGTTCATATTTTTGTGTTTCTCTAATTTTCTTTGGTTCTGGAATCCTGTAGAACTCTTTAGGCAAAAATTTTCCTATATATGGTGCTGGGGAGGTGGCTCAGTGGTAGAGTCCTTGTCTTGTATGCCTGAGGCCCTGGGTTCAATTCCTCAGCACCACATAAGCAAAAAGAAAAAGATGGAAGTGGCGCTGTGGCTCAAGTGGTAGAGCGCTAGCCTTGAGCTGAAGAGCTGAGGGACAGCGCTCAAGCCCAGAGTTCAGGCCCCACAACCGGACCAAAAAAAAAATTTCCTATATAATTGATAGGAAAAATGTCAAACGTAAGAGTAGGGTGTTTTCACAATAAAAAAAAAAAAGAGCCACATCAGCAAATTAAAACTGATCACTACGAAAAACCAGTTCCCAGACAGATCATTTCAAGGAAAGAAACAACTGAGAAACATATAGAAGAAAGAGGGAATGAGAAAAGTAAGAAAAAATAATAGAAAGAGAGATAAAAAGAGAGAGAAAGAGAAAAATAACCAACACTTGTGAGTAGAAAATCAAGAATAAAGAGAGAACATAGAGGAAAAAAATCTTGTGAGGACACTTGAGAAAACAAACAGAAATTTGTAGAAAGACCATAAAGTTCAGCATCAAATATAGCCTAAGTTTCAAGTAAGACCAAGACCATGATGTAGTCCAAGAAGTATATATGGAAAGTAATTTAAGTACATATGTGTTAATCATTCCTTAAGAATACACAAAGGTGTGTGTGTATGTAACAACACTATTTCAGCAATTCCAGGAAAATTTCATTGAGATAGTTTAATGTTACTCCTGAGGTAGTGATCTGGTTCCAGTCTATCCTTCACCTTCTTGAGATGTAACCTGCTTGGTGTCATTAAATCACATAACAAGAGTGACTACATTTTATGACAACACAAAAACCTAGACATTCTGAAGCAAATCTACACTCAGCTGAGAAAGAATATAAGCATTTAATTTACTAAATCTATAAGGAACCTTTATCTGCTAAATCTACAAGCCATCTTTATCTGATTTATGAATATGTTCCTGAGGCTGAATCTGTTTGGTTGGTATTGTTTTTAATTCTTGAACATCTTTAGGTTCATATAATGGAATAAAAAACAGATGACAAAAAACTCACCAGAGATCCTTTCTTGCTTGCTTGCTTCTGACAATGAACAGAAGATTCTAGAAGCATGGCTAGGATATAAAACAAATGACGTATTCCAAAAATGAATCTGTGAGACTTTTTGCCCAGAATTTCCTCTTGTAAACATGAGACATGGGCTGGAAAAGCATAAATCCTTCTTATAAGAGAAGAATTTTTTTTAATTTAATTTTATTTTATTTGTGAACATACTGTACAGAGGGGTCACAATTACATGGGCAGGATAATGCGTACATTTCTTACCAAGCATTGCACCCTCCTCCTTTGGTTTACTCTTCACATCCCTTCCCAGCCTCCCTCCTCCCCCCCAATCCCAATTCTCCTTCCCCCCCTTCTTCCCCCCCCCCCCCCCCCGCACCGACGTAAAATGTCTGAAGCAGGGCATTAAAGTCTCCAACAAACACATATCCACTCCATTTCCTGGTACATAGATATTACTAAACCAACTAATTTCTTGTTTATGTATTCACTAAATTTGTAAAAATAAATGATTCCACAGAAAACACTGAATAACTGAAAACAAAAACATATCACATTTCCACTAAAAGAAGTTATTGCTGAAATATACTTCAAGATGTATGAAGATATGCAAAGATATCCTAGGAATCATTGGAATTTGTGTTCTGCCTCATTCATTTATATATTTAAAACCAGGGAAAGCATGTATAATGTAACTCAGTAGTTTTCACCCAAAGTTATAGAAGAAAATGTATATATATTTCTTGTGTTATAATATTTCAATAATGGAGGTCAAATGGCATACTTCACTGTACCCATTGTACACCTATGCAATGACTTGCAAATTGCCATTTAAGATGCTTTGGCAAAGGGACATGAGTAAAGATGATGTAAACCCAGGTTTGAGAAGTTACTAAAGCTCATTTTCCTAAACAGTCATGGGAAGAACCTTGGCCACACTGTTGGAGATACAGGGCTTAATAAAGATACAACATAAAATACTCGATATAGCAATGACACATAAAACCTTGAGTAAGACATATTACCTTGTTTTCTCCTGTGACTTTTCTTATGAGGCCAAATTTCCCTGACTGATACTTTCTGAACAACCAGGTGGAACCAACTGATTAGAGCTAGCATTAGCAAATCCATAGATGGCACATTTAAGATAAATTTCAAGATTACATATTAAATTCAGTGGTAAAAGGCTAAATAAAATAGCGAGAAGAGGATTAGGGTTTAGTACATAAATAGATACTTTCAGTCATAACAATTACCCCACCATCCCAAACCACAGCCTCAGGGAGACTCTGATATCTATGCTCTGGCTTATTCCTCTATCCAGCTCATCACGACTCCTATGAATTAGTTTAAACCTTGCAACAGCAAAAAGTAATTGAGAGTGGTGTAGGAAAGAGTATCACTTGAATCTTGTGCTCAGGGAAGTAGCAACAAGTTTTGCATAAGGCAAGGGAAGCTAGCAACATCTTCCCCTTCCTGTGCTTTTCTGCTTCTTCCCTTTAGGGCTTCTCAGAATTGACAAGGTCTGTCCATTTAGGATGGAGATTCCTATTCATAGGATGCTCTACTTGCAAAAATTGCTAGGCTTCATTCCCAAAAATACAGGACCAGCACTCACTACTACAATATCCCATGTACAACTGTCTCTAGAAACAGGATGGTGAACAAACATCTGTGAACTCAAGCCAGGAGATTAAAAACTCAAGCTAAACAGATTAAATTATCTCTAGGAGAAACAACACAGAAGCCCCAAATACAACTTCAATGTAAGAGGACTCAAGGCAGGCACACACCTCACAGTTTCACTAGAATTCTTCCTGTACTCCTCTTACACCTGGGCAAAGCAAATAAAGTCATATGGGTTAATAGAAGAATCCCTTGGTCTTGGAGTACAAATGCACAGCTCCTGGGCTCTCCTCATCTGGAAAATCACACAGCTTGCTCTCAGACATTTGGGAACCAGGTTCTTGCATCTGAAGGCCCAGAGGCTAATTGCAGCACAAACTCCGGAACCTCAAGCAAATTATCACCCCAAACTGGAGAAAAGCATGGAGGAGGAAGTAGGCACTTTGGCTCAAATGTAAAGTTCTCCCTCTGAGCTGACAAGCTCAGGAACGGTGCTTGCAGACCCAGAGTTCAAGACCCACGACCCACCACAGAAACAGAAAGAGAAATCTGTAGAGTGTAGACTCCAGCAGCAATCGCACAGTTCCTACCTGACATTAGTTCCAAAGCCTGAGATTCCTTCAAGTTACAGCTCCCAAGCTCCACTGCACAGAGCTGGGCTCCGGCCTCGTGGCTAACACCTATGGAAGGCCAAACTGTACTTCAGAGCACTTCCAGCAGCAAGGCAAAGGAAAAGAATCCGGAATAGGCAGACTTCAAACACCCATGGAGGGCGGGGAGATGCAGGCACAAAGGATCTTCTGCCCCATCTCCGCCCTCCAAAAAAAGAAAAAACCCAAGACTTTCAAAGGAAATGTCCTCTATGGAGGATACAATTCCTACAGTGCTTACCGCACCCTGCTACACCCCTGGTCCCAAGTGTGCTTGGGTGCATTGGGACTTTTCTCTCCCTGTTGTGGGAGCTAAGGTGAATTTCTTATTGAAAACCATTGTTTCCTTCCTGAAATATTGCAAGTCCAGCCACAAAATGTAAATATATGGGGAGAATTGGATGCATTGGATTTTTGATTCTTAGTTCTAATAATGAAATTGAGGTTATAGGACTGCGTTGCTTATACCTTTCTTTTTGTTCAATGCCTGCGTTCTGGTGAATGGAAATTATATCTCTGTTTTGCTTAAATTGTTTAATACCTCCCCTCTCATCTTGCAAAGGTACTCACAGACACTAAACTTATACTGGGTCATTTCCTATTGATGTAATATACACACTGGCATAAAATAGTGAGATTGTTAGGTAGATATGCAGCATAATCCTTGTGTTGATTTGGATTTCCCAAAATCTAACAATTAATTTTCCAGAAAGTCCCCAATTAAATCAAAAGGAGTTTTTGGTTGTTTCTAAATTTTGCTTTTCATTTAAGAGTTTTATGTTTTTTTTTTTTTTTGCTGTTGGTCCTAAGGCTTCAACTCAGAGCTTGGGCACTGTCTGTGAGCATTTGCAGTGCTTTACTTGCATTTCCTTTAATAATCTCTTGAGGTAACTAGTGAAAAGTTTCCTCACTGAGCTTCTTAAGAATTTGGCACATTACCTCCATTTTCCTACAAAGAGAGTTGTTTAGGGTAGAACAGTGAAGTTTAGGGTACCTCTATGTTGATGTGAAGCTTAATCACTTGCAAACCAGTCTGCTTTTGTCTTTTCATTTTGCATGTGAAAATCTCTTTAGAATTCTTACTTCTTCTCTGATCCTAAAACTTCCTTTCAGTAGCTTTAGGCTACATATCTAGGGGAACTCAGACTTGTCTTCTCAGACCTTATCAATTCAGCTGTGGAATAAATGTTTTGTCTCCTTGCCCCAGTCCCATTAGAGCACCAGCAAGACTCTGAGGGCCAAGGGGATGATAATGAAGGAGACAGAGAGAGGCTGATGGCACAATCCTGCTATTTTTCTCAAATGCTTATGTAATATTGGTCTAGGCACACTCTGCCAAAAAGTGCAAATACACACTTCTTTCCTCATTCTATTTCAATCTATTTTTTCCACTAAAACCTCCCTTCACTTAAAGCGCCAGGCCAAAAAGCTAGAACACAGACTTCCTCAAACCAAGAAAGGGCAAGGACTTGCAGCCCTGAGGGTGAGAGTCAATGGCCCTTAAGCTTTTGCTCACATTTTGCCTGCTCCTGGCAGGTACCCCAGGGATGTAACTGTCTCACTGTCCCATAATCAGAGATCCTATACTTGTCTCTTAAGGGTTTATTGTGATTTTTGGTGATCCCTTATTTATTTTTTATTTTTTTGGTCTGGTTATGGGGCCTCAACTCTGGGCCTGGGCACTGTCCCTCAGCTCTTCAACTCAAGGCTAGCGCTCTACAACATGAGCCACAGCGCCACTACTGGCTTTTTTCTTTTTGTTTATGTGCTGCTGAGGAATCGAACCCAGGGCCTCAGGCTCTACCACTGAGCCACCTTCCCAACCCCTTTGGTGATCATTTATATACAACATAATTGGGAAGGATTGGATTTGAAACTTTCCCATCTAATTTTAGTTCTCCAGTGTATGGATTTTGCATGTCCATTTTGTGGAGCTAAACTAGTCCTCATGAAAATGGGAACCAAAGGGCATATTTAGATGTATAGACTTCAACTTAAAAGCACCTCCAATAATATAAATAAAAAATGATTTCATTCTGTAAATGTAAATTCCTGAGAGGCAAGGAGAAAAGGATCAGGAAAAACTGGAGTGCTTCCAAGACTACCTGTGAACTATAGTTTTCATTGTTCAAGCCTACATTTGTGATACACTTATTTATTCTTTTATCTTTTTTTTTTGTTGTTGGTAATGGCACTTGTACTCTGATCCTGGGAACCATCTCTGAGCTCTTCAGCTCAAGGCAAGTGCTCTACCATGTGAGCCACAGCACCACTTCCAGTTTTCTGGTGGTCACTGCAGATAAGTGTTTCACACATGTTGATGCCCAGGCTGACTTTGAACTGGGATCCTCATTTTCGGCATATTGAACAGCTAGGATTACAGACATGAGGCACCAGCACCCAGCTTGCATTTCTTGTGTTTTATGTCCCAACTCTGGGGCTTGAACTCAGTGCCTGGACACTGTCACTGAACTTCTTTTGCTCAAGACTAACACCCTACTACTTGAGCCACATTTCCACATTTTCCATTTTTGTGTATGTGGTACTGAGGACTTCAACACAGGGCTTCATGCATGCTAGGGAAAGGGAAACACTCTACCACTGCTGTGGGCCAGCCACACCAGCAGTGCTCCTGAACAACAAGGGGATGATAATGGAACAAACAGAGAGAAGGCCAATGATGAATTTCTCTTTATTCCAGCAACGACCTTAGCTAGAGACACTTTCTATATCTGTCCAGTTCTTGCATCACATTGTTCTAGGACTCAATGTGGCAACAACTGCAGATCATATGCATCCTTCCTCATTCTAGTTCAACCTTTGTCCACCAAAGTTCTACAGGTAAGCACTCAGGGCCAGAAGTAATAGGAAAACTCCCTCCTATGAATAGGGCAGTGGTTGTGGGGCTTTTGCTCACACCTTGCCAGCTCCTGGCACCTCTGGATCTCCAACATCTCCCCTTTTTCATTTTGTAAATTGAGCAAGTGATTATCAGCCTGAACCTGGAAAAAGCAGATCATATATCTCAGGAAGAATAGAAGAAAAAGGAATACCAAAAGAAGAAACAGCAAAATGCCTAAGAAATAGCAAAAGGTGTGTTATTATGCAGGTAATGGAGAAGTGATGCAGCTAATTCTGTGGTGTGTGCTACCTATAGGGTGGAGTGACCAATATCAGATATCTGACCCTGACACTGCATAATGTCTAAGCTTAAATTATCAAAGGAACAGATTCTTCAAATATGTCACTGGATATTGGTCCAAGTCATATTTCCATAATATTGTTTGTTTGGTGTTTTTGGGTCCAGTCTGGGGCCTGAACTCTGGGCCTGGGCGCTGACCCTCAACTCTTCAGCTCAAGGCTAGCACTCTACCACTTGAGCCATAGAACCACTTGTGGCCTTTTCCTTTTTGCTTATGTGGTGCTGAGGAAATGAACCCAGGGCCTCATGCATGCAAGGCAAGCGCTCTACCACTGAGCCCCCTTCCCAGCCCCATATTTCCATAATATTTAAGAAGGATAACACAGATGTACTCACCATTAGCATGACATCATTTTTAACTGGGTCTTTAGCAGGTCTACCTGATTATCAGAATACATCACTGCTGTTTCCAAACCATAAAACATATAACAATCTTTTTATCTACTCCCACCTGCATCCCAGGGCACCAGAAACTTATCAAGCGAAAGTATTAACATGTTGTGCTGTATATATGGTTTGGATAAGGTTCACAGCAGAAGAAGTAGCACTAGCAAGAAAAGTTAGGGTAGCAATAATGCTGGCAACCAATATTCCCAAAAATCTCCAGCAATGGCTAAGAGCCCTCTAAAGCTCAATCGCAAACAGACCCAAACTTATTCTACCATCATGGTTCTATCAACTGAACAGGCAACATAAGTTAAGGTGATTGAATAGTAATCTTAGGATTTATATGGTTAGTGAAAATACAATCGTGACTGCAATAGGCATGAAACACCACCCCACCCTTGAAAACAATACGCAGATCAACTACCAGCCTGTACAGATACATAACACAAGCTTGCACTGTAAGTGATTTAAAAAAAAACCCATGAAACAGAACAGGTCTCTGAAGCAGAGGTATGGAATCCAGAGAGGCTTTCATGCAAATAGGCCTCAAGGCAGCATCCAGTCTACAATGTTAGGGTGAGCTTGTCCACACAGGCTGACAAACATGAGGTCCAGTAAGTTACCACTGATCATGTCACTCCTCTGAGACCAGTCTTGTGGTGAATATTGGGAGGCTCCTAACACCAGAACAGTGGACAAGAAGTTAAATCCACAGGCCCTCCATGGTGGTGGATCATTACCAACAAAGGAATCTCTAAGAATAGTGGAACCCAAGTGGGGTGCACCACATCTCCTGCCAAAGGAATTCTACAAGTGTTATGCATTAGCTCACACTTTTTCCATTCATTCACCTTTTCTTCCAGAGGAAGTCAGAGCCATTATCTATCCCTGAATACCTTACCATACTTGTACCTTCTATCTCAGGATCTACAACACTCAATAATTGAGATCAATGAAGTAAGAGGATATATTTGTATAACAAATAATGAAACACGTCTGTGAGCAATCAACAATTCAAAAATAATGTAGGCAGTAAATTCTATTTATACTAGTACAATAAACATAATACTTGGAAATGAATGTTTGAAAAATGTAACCTTGAACAATGACAACTGTGTGACACAGCTAATCTAGGAAGCACCAAATTTTACCTGATCCTTATCTCCTTGCCTCTCAGGAACTTACTTTTAACTTTACAGAAAGAAAGAATTATTTTTCCTTCATATTTTATAGGTGCTCCAATGTTGCCATCTATACATCCAAATGTGCCTCATGATCTCCATTTTCATGAGGAATAGCTCAGGTCCACTAAAAGAGGCATGGAGAACCTATGCACTGGAGGACTGAATATCAGGCATGAATATTTCCTACACACTCCTTCCCAGTCATGATGTGGGGAAAAGATCATCAACAATCACAACAAACCCTTAAGAGACAGCTTACGATGTCTGATATGAGGGAGGGAAGCAAATTCCACAGTGTAATGGATACAGTCTGGGAAGACAAGTCTGAGGTCCCCCAGATATTTAGCCTAGAGTTGCTGCCAGAAACTTCTAGGATCAGAGAAGAGGTAGAAAATCAAAACAAAACAGGATATGCAAAACAGAAAAGTAAAAACAGACTGGTTTGAAGCAAGTGATCAAGCTTCACATGAACATAGACCTACCCTTAACTCTACCTCCACCCACATTCAACTTGATCTACCTACACAACCATTTTTTGAAGTCTAAGAAACCCCTGGAAGGAAACTTTTCACTGGTTCCCTGAAGCAATTAATAAAAGAAAGGCAAATAGAGCACAACAAATGCTCACAGACAGTGCACATGCTCTGAGTTCAAGCTACAGGACAAACAACAAAATGAGGGGAAAAAAAACTTTTTAAGGAAAGGCAAATTTCAGACACAAATAACCAAAATTCCTTAAAATTTCATAGATGGAATTTGGGAGTTTTTGGGAAAGTAATGAGGAGAGTTTGACAAGTCAATTTAATTCAAACATCATAAAGTATGTCTACCTTAAATATCCTGCTATAGTATTTCAGTATATATTTTAGTGAAGGGGAAATGATCCCAGAATCATTTCGTTAAGTGTCTGTAAATACCTGATCATGTGGCTTGAACTTGGTGCCTGAGCACTATCCCTGAGCTCTTTAGCTCAAGGTGAGCTCTACACCAATTGAGCCACAAGGCCATTTCCATTTTTCTGGTGGTTAACTGGAGAGGAAGTTCATGAATTTTCCTGCCCGAGCTGGGTTTGGACCAGCATCCTCAGACCTCAGCCCCCTGAGTCCCTAGGATTACAGGCATGAACCACTGGAACTCAGCTGCAAATACCTTTTTAATGTGAGAGGGGAGATATTCAAAATTTTAAGGCAAAAGTGACATAATTTACATTTACCAGAACATACATTTTTAACAAAAATAAAAACAAAACCATGGAGTCTCATAACCTCAATTACATTAATAGTACTAAGAATAAAAAAACCAAATTATCTAATGCTCCTAATACATTTCTTTGTTTTGCTTGATCTCACAATGTTTCAGGAGGGAAACTGATTTTTCAAGGAGAAACTCACCTTAGTTCCTGCAGCTGAGAGAGAAAGGTCCCCATGCATCCATGCACAATTAGGGCTAAGTGTCTGGTGCCAGTGAAAACCCTGTAGCAGGCCCACTTCCTCTAGGTGAATGCATTGCACTATGGGAATTGTAGTTTATATCCGGACTCAGATCCTTTGAAAGTGTGTGTGAGGGAGTGGGGAGTAAAGGGGCCAGTGCCATCTTGCCCACTGTTGGTGTTTTTAGTTTGCAAATTCGGGTTTCTTTCCTTTTGCCTGGCTGTTGGAAGTGCTCTGAAATACAGCTTTGCACTCCATAGTCAGAGCCAAGAGGTAGAAGCCCGTCTTCTCTTCTTGGGAGGTGTAACTTGAAGCGATCTGAGGCTCCTAGCCAGAGTCTTTCCCCAATCTGGGGTTGATTATATTTTATGGGCCCTTGGGTTTGTGCATTTGTTCCTCCAGGTGCCAAAAACTGGCTCACAAACCTCTGGTCCTCTAGACAAGGGAAGTCAAGAGTTGTGCGTTTATATTCCTGAACCTAGAGATTCTGCTACTCACCCATGTGACTTTATAAACACTGCTTTTAAAGGATTCATATTGTGTTTCCTATCAAAAACACCTCACTGAAGTAAACAGAATTGATTTTCTCTTTTTGTGAATGTCACTGCAAAGTTCATGTATTTTATATTAACAATTACCATTGTGGGTAAGTGGGAAAAAAAAAAAACAGAATGCTGGATAAAGAATTTGCTGTGTAATCAACCAAAAAGTATAAGCAAAAGCACATCCCTATATAAGTTGTTTCTTTTACATTTTATGGATCTACATTTTGGGGTGTATTTTCTGTTAATATTGTTTAGTAACACTTAAGATTTTACTCTTCTGTGGATTTGTCTTTAGTGGATACTTTAATGCTCTACTTGATTCAGGAATGTTTCTTCTCCCATAAGAAGGCTTTATGCTTTTCCAGCCCACCTATCATGGTCTGACCAGGAACTTCTAGGGTAAAATCACACAGGTTCTTTTCTGACTCTCTCATTTGGCTTCTCTCCACACCATGGTTCCAGAATCTTTACTCATGGTCAATAGCAAGAAAGAAGGAAGGATCTCTGATGAGATTCTTTTATTTCTCACTCTGTTTGACATTCCATTTTATGAACCTAAGTGTTTCCAAGATTGAAGACAGGAAAAAAAAAAAAAGATTCAGCTTCAGGAACATGTTTCTGAGGAAGCTAAAGATGGCTTGGAGATTTATCCGATTATCAAATCTTGCCTTCTAAGTTAAGCACAGTTTTGCTTTAGTTTGTTTCTCATTTTTTAATGCATGGACAAAGTTGCCTCACTTTTTATGTGATTCAATGATATCTAGGAGGTAACTTCTCATGGAAGGTAAAGGTTGGCTAGAATCTGGTTAGCCATCACAGCCTCGTACATAACATCAGACTATCTTAATGAAGTTTTAATGGATTTGCTGAAATAGTGTGGTCAAACATAACTTTGACTGTTGTATAGGAGTGAGTGTGTTATAAGTACTTCAATTAATCTCTGTAAATACTCTTGGACTGCTTTTTGGTATTTGTCTTTCTTGACTCTTAGGCTGTATTTCACGGTAATTATAGAAATCTCTGTTTTTCCCAAAGGTATGTACAAGTGTAGTAGTACTAGATGATATTTCTATGTAATTCTATATTCAGTTCTTTTTAGGACTTTTTGTCCCATCTCTGATAGTTTTACATACCTGAGAGAAATGCACCAAGGTTCACATTGTTGTCACATCTTTCCTAGCTTTTCTTAGACTTTGGAAGGATTTTTGTTGTTTTGTTTAAAACTACGGCCACACTAACATGTATAAAATGGATACTTTATTGTAATTTTGATTTGAATTTGTCTCCTGATTATTGATACTACTTTTACATTTTAATCAGCTATTTGCGTATGTCCTTTTTAGAAAAGTCTCTTCAATATTTTTCCCATTTTAAATTAAATTTTTTGTGGGGGGGTTACTTGGGGGGATTTTCTTTATATTTTCTAATTCAGATTTGTTAGGAATCTATTTAAAGACATATGCAAATATTTTCTCCTACCATGCTTTTGCTTCTTCGTTGATAGATCTTTTCAGTATACAAAGTTTTCATTGTACACACTTAATCTTGTTTTGTTTGGTATTTATTTTTTTTTAATTTTTGTTCACTTATTTATTTACTGTCGCTCATGGGGCTTGAACTCTGGGTATGAGCTTGTCCCTCAGCCCTTCAGTTCAAGGATAGCACTCTACCACTTGAGCCATGCCTGCACTTCCACTTTCTTTGCTGATAAAAACAAGAGTCATAAGCATTTGGATTTTGATTAGTAACCCCAAAAGGATTTCAGTGCTTACTTTATGTTTAATTAACCACTAGTGATAAGCCACTTGGATTGATTCACTCTTAGCCCATTTTGTACTTCTGCTGAGTGAGTTATAATGAAACACAGGTGTGCCTGATGTGAAGAATTTGTGTTTTCTCACTTTTCTAGAGGCTGAAACTTAGTTCTCAGGAGGATAAACCTCTCTCTACCACCACTACTATTCCTTGCTCCAGCTCCCTCTCAATAATTGTACCAAAACAAAATTAAGACATGTTAGCAGCACAGAAATGTAATGAAATCATTAGAAATATGTTAAAAATTGAAGTGCACAAACTAGCTAGAAAATGGTTACAGAAATCCATGGAATGAGAGACACAAAGAAACAGAAGTAAGATTGTGTTTAGATATTCGATAGGTCAAATACAGGTAAATAATGATCCTCATCTTTTTTTTTTTTTTTTTGCAGTCCAGTCATGGTGCATGAACTCTGGGCCTGGGCGCTGTCCCTCAGCTCTTCAGCTCAAGGCTAGCGCTCTACCACTTGAGCCACAGCACCACTTCTG
>NW_012267587.1:123129-125878 GCF_000151885.1 Dipodomys ordii | reverse complement strand
AGTGGTGCTGTGGCTCAAGTGGTAGAGTGCTACCCTTGAGCAAAAGCAGCTCAGGAAAAGCACCTGTATCCTGAGTTCAAACCAAAGGACCAGCAAAACAAAAAGTCTGCTCATTTAAATTAGTCAATGCTTCCCCTGCAATTTAAAAGACAAACTTACAAGTGACATAAGTTCACTTTCAATAGTATTGTCCTCGTTTCCAGAGAGTTCAGGGACCACACACAGAAGAGACCCTAGCCCTCTGCTGTCATTTATAAACTAGCTGTTGTACAACAGTAAGCATCAACACATACATTTCTGCCTTTATTATTTTGAATACAAAGGGATTTGTAAGGGTTGGTAAAAATAAATGAAGGAAACCCTTCCTTTTCACCTATTTGTTGTGATCGTAATGGATCTATTTTGCTGTGCACTCAAGTCCCACACTTGTCATTTGAGTTATCATAGAATTTCTTTTCTTCTTAGGACACACACATTCACACAGATCCTGAAGAATTTTTACTACTTCATCTAACAATGTTTTACTACCAATTCTTCTAGTCCACAAGCAATTGTCTTATCTACATAGGACAAGACTATTACATTAGGTCACTGACTTCCCTGACAGGTCCCTGTGTCAACAGTCAGCCCTGCAGGAAACACGTGTACACCTGGGCCCATGCTGCAAGTGTCATGCTGTGCTGGTGGACTGAGGGGTAGCACATACCCTGCTCTGGGCTTCTCACTCCTGTCCCAAGGGGCTTGCCTGGTTGGCCGGTTGCATGAAGACTTTGCCAGAGCCCTCCTCTACTCAGCTGGCTCCTTACCAAATTTTTCTTTCCTGTACCTTCCACTTTGAGTTCTGGCATAGACCATGAGCCCAACCAACTTCCACAACATCAGATGAAGTCTCCACATCAAACCTTTGGTAACAAACATTTAAGTTAGAATGCACATACAATGTTTTGGCCGGTGTTTTTGGGTCTGGTCGGGGGCCTGAACTCTGGGCCTGGGCGCTGTCCCTCAGCTCTTCAGCTCAAAACCAGCACTCTACCACTTGAGCCACTTCCGGCTTTTTCTTTTTGCTTATGTGGTGCTAAGGAATTGAACCCAGGGCCTCATGCATACAAGGCAAGTGCTCTACCACTGAGCCACCCACCCAGCCCCAAGGCCAGTTTCTTAATGTTTGTAGTAGTTAAGGTTCAAACCTTGGGCCTCACCCATGTAAAGCACGTGCTTTACTCCTGAGCCACCATCCCCATCTCTAGAGTAGTAGACATTAACGTTTTTAATATGGTTGAACAATTTTGTGTGCATTTGTGTGGCCTGCAGGTGAACTCAGGGCTTGAGGGCTTTCTGAGCTTTTTTCCTCAAGGCTAGTGCTCTAGTCCTTGTGCCACAACTCAGCTTCTACCTTGTTTTATAAACTCAGATTTTGTGCTTGTTGAATTTCCTTGCTCAGAGCTCTCTACCTCTTATCCCATGTCCACAACTCAGCTTTTTTGGTGGCTAATTGGAGCTAGTCTTGTAGGCTTTTCTGTCTCGGGTGGCTCTATTCCTTGATCTTCACATCTCAGTTCATGAATATCTAGACTTAGAGGCAAACACCATCTTTGGCTGTTTCTTTACTTTTATGTCTGTTGCAGCATAAAACAAGATGAAATTTCAAGTGCTCAGCTTTACAAAAATATGTCTACTTCTATGTGGACCAGTATGTATATATAAAGAGGATACTAAGCACATTCCTTGGCTCACCACTGCTATGAGCATTCTTTACAATAACCTAGCAGTATTTTATCTATATGCACATGTATGCTTGCATGTTTGAATGTGTGGATATATACAAACATCCATATATGCACATAAACAGAAACTTAGTTTGGAGGCAGGATCTTAGTATGTAGGTTGGGTTGCTCTCAAACTAGCGAACTTCCTGACTTCACCTCTTAAATTAAAATTATAAGCCTACTCAATCACAATTGGTTTACTGTTATTTGAAATGAGTTCACTGCCATCCTCAAATGAATAGTGACTTAATTAAATACGCCCACAACCCTATTACATCTAAGAGCAATTTTTTTTTTGCGGGGGGGGGGGTTCCCAGTCATGGGGCCTGAACGCTGGGCCTGGGCGCTGTCCCTCAGCTCTTCAGCTCAAGGCTAGCACTCTACACTTGAGCCACAGCACCACTTTCGGCTTTTTCTTTTTATGTGGTGCTGAGGTATCGAACCCAGGGCCTCATGCATGCAAGACAAGCACTCTACCACCAAGCCACCTTCCCAGTCCCTAAGAGCAATTCTTAAAAGTGAATTTTGCCAGGTGCTGGTGGCACACACCTATAATCCTACTCAGAAGGCTGAGATCTGAGGATCATGGTTCAAAGCCAGCCAACACAGAAAACTCTGTGAGACATCCTATTTCCTATAAACCACCAGAAAATCAAAAGTGGCATTGTGGCTCAAGTGGTAGAGCAATAGCCTTGAGCTTAAGAGCGGCAGGACAGTGCTCAGGTCAAGTTCAAGCCCCACAACTGACACCTATGTGTGCATTTTGCACATGTATACACACTATATTAATTTCTATACATCACAAATATCCGATTTTAAGGCTTGAACTCACTGCCTCAGGGCTGTTCCTGAGCTTCTTTTCCCAAGGCTACTGCTCTACCAGTTGAACCACATCTCTAGTTCTACTTCCCACATTTGTGGTGATTATTTGGGGATAAGAATCTTATGGAATTTTATTCTGAGGCTGGTTTCAAGGCTCAATC
>NW_012267587.1:119964-123079 GCF_000151885.1 Dipodomys ordii | reverse complement strand
CCATTTGTAATTGCCTCATAAAAACAAAAGCTAAGAATTAACTTAATTAGATGTGAAGGACCTCTATGATGAAAACTTTTAAAACCTGAAGGGAAATTAAAGCACACTGAAAGAAATGAAAAAACTTATGCCTCTGGATTGGGAGGATCATCATCATGAAAATGGCAATACTACACAAAGCTATTTACAAATTCAACACAATACCCTTCAAATTTTTTAATTACATATGATCCCAAATGCATATAGAATTACTGGAGATGTTGAATAGCAAAAGCAGTCCATAGCGGGAAAAACAGTGCTAGAAGAATATCAATACCAAGCCTCAAACTCTCTAACAAAGCCATACTACTACTACTACTACTACTACTACTAGTACTACTACTAATAATAATAGAACCCACAGACCTGTGGGTAGCCTCCAAATATTTGATAAGGGAGACAAAATCTCAAAATACAAGAAACCAATGAGGCTGGCACAATTAGCTATACATGCAGAAAACAATTAAATCCTTCTATATCACCCTGCACCAGATTAGTAACAATTAGATCAAATGGATGACCAGATACCCTGAATATATTACAGGAAGGGATAGGGAAAACACTAAGTCTCTGTGGCACAGTTCAAAACTTCCTAAAAAGCCAGAATTGAAACAAATCAAAGGAAAACCAGAGAAATGGGATTGCATAAAACAAGCTTTTCTGCATACCAAAGAACCTTGCTACATGTAGACATATGACTTCTGGCTAAATGTTTTTCTATATTTTATTGTTTCTCAACCATTAGGTGAGGAACAAAAATATTTTCCATTCTCAGAAACCATAATATTTTTTATATATCACTTTGCCTCTCAAGTAAGCAGGAATTGTTCCTAGAAGTAAGGTTTTACACCTACATCTCTTAAGTTCTAACTTCTTACTAAGGATTATGAGGTATCTTTGTCTTCACTGTGGATCAAAGTCTTTTTAAAATTCCTTTTCTGATATTCCTGCCTGTCAGAACCATGGAAGAACATAGATTCTTCAGCTCATCAGCCAAATAATCATCCTCTCTAGACTAAAAGCTGCAGTTCTGAATCCCAGTGTATGTCTTCCAGCACTGATGATCTATTTTACTCATCAGGAGAACAGGCCTGGGTACTCCTTATTTCTTCATACCTACATAGTCCTAGTTTCAAAGAAAATAAAATCTTATTTTCTACATTTCTTGTTTAGTTTTTCTGTTTCAGAATGATTTCCACAAAGACAAAGAGAACTGCAAACTTTATCTCTATAGCCACAACAAATTCAGTTTGTGTCCACATGAATTCTTGATTTACTAGTCTTTAAGACAAAGGATCATCTATTTCTTTGCCACACAGGACTTAGAACTGGGAAGATTATTGCTCAGAACAGTGCAAGACGAATCTACCAACAGGGCTCTGGCAAAAACATCACTACACAAGATGCTTTAACTCACTTGTGAAATTTTTGCTTGAGGCTTCTCTTATCCTTGTTTCTACTGCTTGCTCCAGTTTGACGATCAAGTTAGGTTTAGGAACACAGTGCCCTGTTAATAAATAGTGAAGAGTTATTGATCAGGTCATCTTTGCTGTAAGATTTGACCATCTATTCACAAGGTTGCTCCTAAATCTTGTTATTTCTCAATGATTCCATGGTTGACTTTCCTCTAGCTTTGGATTTATTTTTCTGGTTGTGTGGTTTGAAATCAGCTATTTTGCTAAAGGCTAGCATTCTACCAGTTAAGAGTACCAGCCCCTCTTTCACTTTTTGAGTGGTTAATTGAAAATGAGTGTCATGGGGTCTTTTTTGCCATTTGTGGCTTCAAATCAAAATCCTCAGTTCAGCTTCCTGAGTAGCTAGGATAACAGGCCAGCTCCATTGTACCTAATTGCCAGTTTTGAATTATAAATACCCATTTTAAATCTGTGGTTTGCAGATCATCTTTCCAACAGTAATATACATTATATTCTAGATTGTATAACCATTTACAATAATATGCTCAAGGTTGGGAAGACAGTCTTCTGGAATGCTACATCTAAATAACATAAATATTCATATATCTACTAAAAACAAAGCACGTGACCTGACAAGTTAATGTGACTTTTGCTCACCCAAGGACACAATGTTACGGTAGATCTCCAGCATTACATCTCTATACAGGGTCCTCTGAGCAACGTCCAGGTACTGCCACTCTTCCCAGCTGAAGTCCACAGCCACATCATCAAATGACACTAGCTTCTGTAAGGACACATTTCTGTCAAGTAATTAGTCCTGAGTCATGAGAACACCAAGGCTGGAATTTCATTCGTCTACAGGTATGCATTTTATCTTATATAAAAATGTTTGGAGCTTGCTGTGTTATCTATACAGTGGGAGAAAGAATGATCAAAGTAGAAATGTTTGCCACTGTATTAACTTGGTAATTAAAATACAAGGTTTCCTGCTGGGAAGGTGGCTCAGTATTAGAGTGCTTGCCTTACATGTATGAGACTCTGGGTTTGATTCCTCAGCACCACATAAGCAGAAAAAGCCAGAAGTAGCTCTGTGGCTTAAGTGGTAGCATGCTAGTCTTGAGCTGAAGAGCTCAGGGACAGCACCCATGCCCAGAGTTCAAACCCCACAGACAACAAAAATTAAAAAAAATAGTTTCCCTAATACATCACCACACATTTCTAAGGAGATAATAATCTGGCATGCCCACATTAAGTCTAGGTAGTAAAAGAGTATGTTTAGCTTACTTTGATAAAATTTCCTATGTATCAGGGTGACAATGAAGTAAACAGGAAGCTTTTCTTGCATTTTCATATTCTGCCTCACTTACAAAGTGCTCTCACATAAGCAAGCACAACACATTCAGGATATTATATCGAATATATACCATATTCATCAACCTATGAAAAGCAGTGTTCATGTGAATGTAAAAGAGAGTTAACAGTACTCAAGAAAGTAGCTAATGACTGATTTGGACATTTTAAGATTTGACTTAGCACATAAAAATATTTTTGTTAACTGTTTTTGTTATTAAAATTTTTTAAAGTAGCATTGACTTTTATTTATTCATGTTAAGTCACCTGAAATGATATCTGCTGCATTTAATGCTCATTACTGTAAATGG
>NW_012267587.1:119000-119914 GCF_000151885.1 Dipodomys ordii | reverse complement strand
AGGCAGGATAGAGCCCTCATCTCAAATGGCCTAGCCTGCCAGTGTGGCTCAAGAGGTTCTGCAGGGAGGACATGGAGATGTAGGTTCCATAGGAAATGAATGAGCTGGGAGCACTGGCTCATGGAGAGCAGGATGGCTCACTGGCATCTTTATAACCCAACCCCACAGAGCATAGCATATGAACCAATCAGAGAGTAGCTTCTGATAGGATTTCTGAGCCACAGCAATTACACCTTGGTTGGAAGTTGCACTCCAGATTAATTCAGTCAATTTAACCAAAAGTGATAGGATTAAAGGGGTGACCCATACAGCCCAGCTTCTTTCTGAAATGTGAAAAAGGATGCACCACAGACTTCCCTTGTACACCTTAATCCCTCCAGACCTGTCCACAAATGCTCCACTGCCCTGAGCCTGAAAAGGATTCAAAAAGATCACCCAAAGACTACAAATAGAGTTCCGAAGACTACACATAGAGCTCTGCTATAACCCAGCAATCCCACTTTTGGGCATTTTCTCAAAGAATCACAAACAAGGCTATACTAAAACTACCATCACAACTATGTTTATTTCGGCATTATCCACCATAGCTAAGATATAGAACCAACCCAGACGCCCCTCAGTAGATGAATGGATGAAGAAAATATGGTGTGTATGGAGGGAGACAAGATGGCGGAGGAGAAGCTGGAATCTGAACAAGCTCTCGCATAGAAAGCAGTTTTAGAGTTCCAGTGAACAGTCCTAAGCCAGAGAAACACACCAAGTGTGCCATCACAGGACAGAGAGTTAGACAAGTGACGGAAAGCCAAGGCAAGAATACACATCTGAGCGCTAGCCAACAGCCGCAGGCGGCGGCGGCGGCAGGGTCGCGGTGGCGACCGCAGCCAGTCGATACCTGAGCGCTCACACAGAGAGTC
>NW_012267587.1:118244-118633 GCF_000151885.1 Dipodomys ordii | reverse complement strand
CTCAAGAAAGTAGCTAATGACTGATTTGGACATTTTAAGATTTGACTTAGCACATAAAAATATTTTTGTTAACTGTTTTTGTTATTAAAATTTTTATAGTAGCATTGACTTTTATTTATTCATGTTAAGTCACCTGAAATGATATCTGCTGCATTTAATGCTCATTACTGTAAATGGTTGAACAAACCCACAGATGCCCAATATCTCATGGTTATAGTCAACACAGCCTCATTATGGCTCCCACAACAGTACTTTATTTTGTAAACTGTAACCCACTATTACTCCCTTTTCCCCTTCCCCCCAGCTTCAAATGCACATGATAAAGAGGTTTAGTTAGGGAATGTACATGGAAAATAATAAAAACAGCTTTCCATTTACAAAATATATTC
>NW_012267587.1:117507-118194 GCF_000151885.1 Dipodomys ordii | reverse complement strand
ATCCCCTGTTGTCACTGTATTACGTTTTGGTATCCTGCATCTTGTATATACATTTATCTAATTTGGGGAGAGGAAGGGGAATAACAAAATGTAGAGGAAACAAAGACACAGGATGTCCCATTGCAAATTGGAAATGAACTTGACAACTTCAAGGTGGGGGTGGGAAGGGATAGTAGGAGATAAAGGAGTGGGTAACGATGTTCAACAATAAATGTGCTCATTACTTTACACATGTAACTATAACTCCTCTGTGCTGCACTTTTACAATACAATAAAATTAAAATGAAAAGAAGAGCACCCAGCCCAGTCTTGATATAGTCAGAGAAACAGCGATTTACCAGAGAACCAAATAAACATAGTAAGAATGAGAAGGCACAGGGCATAGAAAGGTGGGTAACATGGCAGGAATTGCCAAAACTTTTCACTCCTGTCAAGATTCAAGGACTTAACTCCCAATTAAATGAAATAGATTGATAAGTTGAATAAATAAACAAGACCCATCTATCTGTCTTCAAGAGGCACACCTTGCCCACAGAAACAAGTATCCAGAATGTGAATGGGTAGAATAAATTCTATCAAGGAAATAGTCCCGCTAAGCAGGCCAGAATAGCAATACTAATATCAGATAGAATATACTTCAAATTATAATTAGTAAGAAGAGACTAAGAAGGCCATGACATACTAATA
>NW_012267587.1:102133-107598 GCF_000151885.1 Dipodomys ordii | reverse complement strand
GAAAGGAAGACCCTCTGTGAAAGGGAATATACTCATTACCTGACTCATGTAATTGTAATCTCTCTGTATCTCTATAACAATAAATTAAATTAATTATAAAACAATCCTTCCATGTAGTTGTGCTAGCCTAAACTGTTTGCTTAGTGAAGAAAATATACCAGTTAGAATAGTTACAACTATTAGAAATAAAATACAAGACTTAATTTGAAACGTGAAATATTGGAATTGAGGTTGAATATTAATTCTATATAAATCAGTTAACAATAACCTTGTTTTAGTATCAAATTAACTGTCAGTATTAAATGTTCAGGTAAGAAAAGCAAATCAAAACAAGTGCTCTAGCTCAAGACTGTTATCAGACCCTACCTACTCAAGGAGGCTGAGATCTGGAAGCCAGCATGGTAGACAACTCAAATACATTTGAAATTTTGGAGTTGAGGTTGAATATTAATTCCAGATAAGCCAGTAACAGTATGTGCTGGTAAGAAAAACAAAAACAAGTGCTTCAGGAACGAGAATGTATCCTAGTTACTAAGGAGGCTGAGGTCTGGAAGCAGCCTTGGTGGACAACTCAAATTAAGTAGCTAATAACAGGTTGGAGGCATGGCTTAAATGAGCGTGTCAACAGTGATTGAGGAAGCTGACTGACTGAGTTCAAGATCTAGTACTAGCACAAGAAAGCATCGTCGGGGCTTTGACACTAATTGTGGCAACACAGTAAGTCCTCAGACATAAAGAGAAATGAAAATGAGTGGAGTGGGGAGAGGCTAGAAAAGGGGCAGAGAAAAGAAGAGCTGACAAGACAGTAGTGGAAAAAAAAGGGAAAAAGAAGGGAAGGGAAAGGAAAAGAAGAGAGGAAGGGAGGAAAGTTTCATGACATTAGACTTGACAGTGACTCCTTTGATAGGACACCAAAAGTGTTTGATAAGTGACTCCTTTGATAGGACACCAAAAGTGTTTGATACTAAACAAAATCAAATTTAGTGCATATAATTAAAACATTGTATATAAGAAGGTGTGATCAACAAGGAAGAGAAAGCATGGTATTAGTTTTTCTCTAAATAGATTACTAACCAAAGTGAATTAAAAACATAAAACAACGGGGCTGGGAAGGTGGCTCAGTGGTAGAGTGCTTGCCTTGCATGCCTGAGGCCCTGGGTTTGATTCCTGAGCACCATATAAGCAGAAAAAGCCGGAGGTGGTGCTGTGGCTCAAGTGGTAGAGTGCTAGCCTTGAGCTGAAGAGCTGAGGGGCAGCACCCAGGCCCAGAGTTCACATAAAACAAAATCCTATAATTAACCATCCTCCCATGACACAAAATCTAATTTAAAAATGGAAAAAACTGAAGAGACTTTTCTAAAAAGTATACAGGTAGCTCATTAAATATAAAAAAGTTCAATGTCACTAGTTATTAGAAAAATTCAAATCAAAATGAAATATCTACTTCTTCATACACACTTTTATTAAACAAAAACAAAAAAGTTTCCAAAGTCTAACAACTGTTGAGAAAGATGTGAAAACAAAGTGAATTTTGATGCATTTCTGGCAGGAATGTAAAAAAATCAACGATGGTATGGAGACTTCTAAAAGAACTAAATATAGAATTACATAGGAATATGGTCTAGCACTTCTATTTCTAGATTTATACCAATGGAAGTGAAAGCAGGGACTAGAACAATTATTTGGAGAATCACTACACAACAACTACTCACAATAACCAAAAGACAGAAGCCTGGAAAGAATAGATAAGTGTGTTTAACAGGAAGAAAACTTTAATACATTTTACAGCAGGGATAAATCTTGAATACAATAAGCTAAATAAAATACACCAGGCATCAAGTATCAGCCATGGTATGATTTCCCTTACTGCTCTTCCATGGATCAACAAACTCATAGACCCAGTAACTATAATGGTTCCAAAGACTGGTAGGAGCTGTGTATTTAATGATTTTTACAGCTTCATTTATGAAAGGCAAAAAATGCTGTAGATGGATGGAAGGCATGACCATAAAACAATGTGGCCATATGTAATGGTTAATGTAGCCAAAAAGGATGGAATATACCTATACTCCCTGAATTTGGGATTACCAGCCAGCCTAGGCTACATAAAATTTCAACAGCAAGCTGGACTACATAGCAAGACCTGTCTTCAAAGGGAATACGGAAAAATCAAACCATAAGAAAAATGTCAATTCTAAGAGCCACTGCAGCAAAAGAAAATTTGTAAGAAAAACTAGTTCCCAGACAGAGCATTCTAAGAAAAGTAAAAAGTGAGAGACAGATGGAGGGAAGACAGGCTGGGAGAAAAAAAATTCAGAAAGAAAAATAGATACATAAAGAAAGATACAAATAAGCAAAGCTAGAGAGCAGAAAACAAAGATTGAAACAGAAAATAGTAGGGGGAGGGGGGAATCTTGTGAGGACACCTTAGAAAAAATAGAGGGATTTCTAGAACAATCATAGACCATATCATCATCTATAGTCTAAGTTTCAAGTAAGAAAATGACCATGACACAGTCCAATAAGGTATGAAACATAATTTAAGTACATATTGCTTACTCAGTCCTCTAAAACATTCAAAGGTGTGTGTGACCAAAGACTTCATTAAGATAGTTCAATGTTACTCATGAGGATGAGATGTCACCTCCTCTAGGTTATTGAATCACATAACAGTGTGAATACTTTTTCTCACATAAGAAAAACTAGAAACAAGCTGAAGCAAATCTGCACTTAACATAGAATGTCAGATTTTATAATATGCTAAACCTAATAGCCATCTTTATGTGATTTATGAACATGTTCCTGAAGCTGGATCTGTTTTTCTGTTTTTAAATCTTGGACACCTTTAAGTTCATAAGCTGGAATGTAATACAAAATGAGAAATAAAATGCAACTCACCAGAGAGTCTTTCATTCTTTCTTGCTGTTGACAATGAACAGAAGATTCAGGAAGTATGGCTGGGAGAGAAGGGAAATGAGGTAGTCAGGAAAGAAACTGTGTAATTTTACTGAAATTTTCCTGCTCGAAACATTATACGTGGGAGGAAAGGCCTTCTTATGGGAGAATAATCTTTTATGTCTCAAGTAAAGCATCAAACTCTCCACTAAAGACAAATCCACAGTCCTTAGTTGCTAGATACTGTTAGCCCAATAAGCTTCTTTCCCATAGCTAAGCATGCTCCTTCCCTTTCCCACAGCTTGGCATGCTCCCTTCCTGGTCAACACTAGGCAGTTAATAATCAGCCTCCCTCCAAGCTCCCTTTATCTTGAGATGGCACTCTTCTGGGGTAGCTACTACGATATAGGGCAGCAAGAACTCCCTAGAGTGACCTTAAGGTCTGGGCAGCTGCAGAGCCCCTTATCTACTATTTGGGCAGCAGCCATAAATCCTAGTCCACCATGATGGATCCCTTGGTCCACATGTCCACACTGGGGTCTCCACCTCCTCCTAGCCCCTAGTTATATAGGTCACCGCAAACAATAGCCGGCACTTCTCACTCTTCACTTGTGAGAAGGGGTCTTGCCAGTTCCACTGCTGTCAATAAAACTTTCTTTGTTCTTTGTACCTGGATGTTTGCATGGTTCTCTGGCAAAGTCTAATATACCCTAACAGATAGTACAAAAGCAATTCATTTCTCTGTTAATGTACAAACAGAATTCATAAAAACTGATGTTCCTACAAAAATAATTGAATAATCAAAAAGTCACATCTTCACTAAAACTAGCTATTACTCAAATACACTTAGAGATGTATGATCTATTATTCTACTAATGCAAAGATATCCTAGGACTCCATTGAGCATTTGTATTCTAACATTCATTTACATATTTAAACACCATGGAGAACACAAACATTGTAACTCAGTATTTTTCACCTAAATTTATACAGGGAAAATGTATACAACACATATTTTTTGTGTTACACTGTTTCAATGATGATTGTCAAATGGCACATTTCCTTGTATCCAAATATTCAGAGTGCCCTCATGAGGGCAGAGAATCAAGGACAGTTATGATTCCTGGAGAGTTGTCAGATTGTCTGAAGAACTCTTGGGCTTTCAGTGACCTTGAAGGTAAATTAAAAAGGCTTAAGGACAGGCACTGGTGGCTCATGCATGTAAACCTAGCTGAATCAGGAGGCTGAGATCTAAGGATCATGGTTCAAAGACAGCCTGGGAAGGAAAGCAAGTGGAATCTTTTCTACAATCGACTACCAAAAACCTGGATATGGAGCTGTGGCTCAAGTGGTAGAGCATGAGTTTTTTTGTTTTGTTTTGTTTTGTTGTCGGTCCTGGGGCTTGAACTCTGGGCCTGGGCGCTGTCCTTCAGCTCGTCAGTTCAAGGCGAGCACTCTACCACTTGAGCTACAGTGCCATTTCCGGTTTTCTGGTGGTTTATTGGAGATAGGAGTCTCACAATCTTTCCTGCCCGGGCTGGCTTTGAACAGTGATCCTCAGATCTCAGCCTCCTGAGTAGCTAGGATTACAGGCGTGAGCCACCAGCACCCGGCAGAGCACGAGTTTTGAGCCAAAAAGCTCAGGGGCATCACCCAGATTTGAGTTCAAACCCTAGGAATCACACACACACACACACACACACACACACACACAATAGATCTGTCAGACAGTGACTCTCATTTACATGCCTATGTCCCTTCAATGCACTTCCATGGATACTGAAGGAATGCTGGGGAAGAGGGATACTCAGTGAAGTCAGTATGTGGACAGAGAAGAAGAATAGACAGCAATGAAGGAGTGATGCTTCCTCAAGGTTTCCAGGGAGTCCATGAAATGATTATATGTAAGGTGTATGATGTTCCAGGGGATCAGCAGCAGAAGAAAAGGATAACGGGGTGATATGGGGTTCTGTGCAAACCTGAACTTGGAGAGCCTTGGGGGTTGCAGTGAACAATCTCCTCCTGCTGCCCTAATCCATTTGGTCATCCCTCTATTTTGCTTTCTCCTCTAAAAAAGCCACAGGTGTTGAGTGCTGAGGAGCAGAGCCATGGAAATGGTAAAAGGGTCAGAGGGCGTTGCTCAATGGGCATCATTGGCACCCACCAAGGCAGCAGTGGTTCTGAATCTACACCAGCCATGCTTCATGGCCTGCATGCAGAGGCCAAGAGAACAGAGAGACCATAGGAAAAAATTGTGCATGTGTGCCAATTCTGGGGCTTGAACTCAAGGTCTGGGCCCCCTCCTTGATCTTTTGTTTAAGGCTAGTGATCTACCACTTGAGTGACACCTCCATTTCTGGCTTTTCAAAAGGTGGTTAATTGGAGATAAGGGCCTCACAGACTTTCCTGCCCAGGCTGGCTTTAAACCTTGATTATCAGATCTCAGCTGCCTGAGTAGCTAGGATTATAGACGTGAACCACTGGTCCCTGGCTTAGGAAGGAATCTTAATCACACTCAATCCTCTAAGTATTGATTAGTGGTATGTACTGTCACTTCTGCACAATGCAGG
>NW_012267587.1:89532-98666 GCF_000151885.1 Dipodomys ordii | reverse complement strand
TTGAACTATCATCTTCAGATGTTAGCCGCCTGAGTAACTAGGATTACTGGCTCCACACACTGATACCTGCCAACTTCCACCTCTACCTCTACCTCTTCCTCTTGGTTCTTCTTCCTCTACCCTCACCGCCCTCCTCCTTCCCACCATGCTAAAAATGTACAGAATACCACTGAATGAGACACTCAGCCCAAGGTTGCCATCTTCACTCAAATGAACTATAAAGCTGACTTTAATGGGTGAACTTGGTAATAAATTATCCTAGTCTTACAGACCTGGCCACTGGAACACAGAACAAATGATTGGCCAGAGACAAGATCACAAAACTTGAATCTTGGCCATACAAACATCTCAATCCAAATTCAATAGTGAACATGAGACTCAAATCCAGGCTGTCTCCTCACCAGACAGAGCCATGTTCTTAATCACACCTGTGGGTGTTGTTGGTTCCTTGGTACAGGAATATGATGGGATGACAAAGGCCACACACAAATGGAGTATTATTTGAGGGTGAGCTTTGCAATTGGAAAGCTATAAGATAAAAGCCCCAGCTCATAGACAAGTGACATCATAGACAAGTCATTTTAATTTTTTTGCCTCTGTTTCTACATCTGTAAAATGGAGATAATCCGAGCCCCTTCCCTCATAGAAAAGCAGGTCTCCAGCAAGGTGCAGGGGCTCCTGCCTGTAATCCTAACTACTCAGGAGGCTGAGATCAGAGGATTGAAGTTCAAGGCTAAAGAGCAGCAAAGTCTGTGAGACTCTCATCTCTAATTAATCACCAGAAAACCAAAAGTAGTACAGTGGTTCGAAGTGGTAGAGAACTAGCCTTAAGCAGAAGAGCTCAGGGTCAGTGCCCAGGCACTGAGTTAAAGCCTGATAACCAAAAACAACAACAAAAAAGAGCAGACCTGGCGCTGGTGGCTCACACCTGTAATCCTAGCTACTCAGGAGGCTGAGATCTGAGGATCACGGTTCAAAGCCAGCCCGGGCAGGAAAGTTCATGAGACTCTTATCTCCAATAAACCACTAGAAAACCGGAAGTGGTGCTGTGGCTCAAGCGGGCACTCGCCTTGAGCTGAAGATCACAAGGATAGCGCTCAAGACCAGAGTTCAAGCCCTACGACTGACAAAAGAAAAGAGAGAGCAGGTTCCACTCATGAGTTTAAGATAGTATATTAAGTTCAAAGCCAGCCATGGCAGCTAAATCTGAGAGATTAATCTCCAATTAACCTGCAAAAAGCCCAAAGTATAAGTGTGGCTCAAGTAATAGACCACCAGTTCCAAGCAACCACCCACTGCCTTTGTTCCAACTTGGCACAGGCCCAGCACAAATGGTCCAACAACAGATATTTGGTGGTGAGAAACTGAATGAGTGAACTTTACACCTCCTGCCAACCTTTCTTTCCAGCCCCTCTCTGGCTGCAATGTTAATTATTCTCTCATTGTGTGAAAATAAGTATAGCATAAAACATGCTATTCGAACCAAGTAGAAGTATACACTTCAGTGGCTTTAAGTACAGTCACATTTCAAGCAACCTCACTGATATCAACTTCTAGAACTTTCTCAGTATCCCAAACTGAAATTGGGTACCTATTAATTAGCAACACCCATCCATGCCTTTTCCCAGCCTCTGGAAACCCACCATTCTACTTCCTGAGGTTGAGATGAGTGGATTGCAGTTCAAAGCCAGCCTGGGCAGGCAAGTCTGACACTCTTACCTCCAGTTAACAAGAAAAAAAATCAAAAACATAAAACAAAAATAGAGATGGGGCTCATCTGGTAGAGCACCAATTGTGAGGGGAAAAAAACAATAAAAAATATGAGGTGGGGCTGGGGATTTAGCTCTTGGAGAAGCCTGTCCTGACAAGTACAAGGTCCTGAGTTCCATCCCCACCTCTGACTTGACAACAACAATAACAACAACAAGTAGCACACAAACTATTTATGCCCAGAGGCAAGCTTTATGATAAAAGATAATCACTACCTCATCTTTCTTTACAAATATGAGCTGGGTGCTGTTGGCTCATACCTGTAATCCTTGCTGCTGCTACTCAGGATGCTGGGGATCACAGTTCAAAGCCAGCCTGGGCACAAAACTCCATGAAATTCTATCTTCAGTAAATTACTCAGAAAAAGCTGGAAATAGAGCTGTGGCTCAGTGGTAGCCTTGAGAAAAAGACTCTCATGGATGTGACCCTAGCCCTGAGTTCAAGCCCCAGCATCAACAACAACAAAATAGAATATGAGGTCCTGTGTTTAGGCAACTGCACAAGCACGTACAGACACACAAACACACAGACACACAGCATAGTGCCAGCCCCAACCTGACCAACTAAATCCAAGTCTCTGGGGCTGCCTCCAGGTGGTTTGCATTTTAGCCAGCTAAGCCAGGTGCTGGTGGCCCACATCTGTTATCCTAGCTATTCAGGAGAGGCCAAGATCTGAAAATCATGGTTCAAACCAGTCTGGGCAGGAAAGTTCATGAGACTCTTACCTCCAATGAGCCACCTAAAAACCTAGAATTAGAGCTGTAGCTCAAGTGGTAGAACTGAGCAAAACAGCTCAGTTTATAGTACCCAGGCCATGATTTCAAGCCAGTCGGCACTATAAAGTACAGAAAGACCTACCATTTAGTAAGCAAAAGAGCACAACTGCATTCACTCCAACACCAGTCTCTCCATGGCTCATATAGGTGGAAAAGAGAGAGCGTTTATTTGTGCCAGTGCTGGTGCTTGAAGTCTGGGTCTGTGTGCTATCTCATAACCTTTTCTCTCTAGGCTGATGCTCTACCACTTTAGCCGCAGCTCACTTCCAAGAGAATGAAAGTTAAATTAAAAAGCTGTACATGCCCAATAATTAGATAGCCTTGGGCACAATTCCAGGAAGGCCAATGGTAATCTAGCTCATGGTGGGGATCTTAAACAAGTTCAAGCCCCACAGAACCCTAGTTTCCTTATAGGTTTCTGGAATGAGAGTCCTACTAGCACCTAGAATTGCCAGCCATAGCACAGAGTAACGTTGTGTTTCAGTTTTGTTTTATTTTGGGGACTGGTCCTAGGGCTTAAACTCAGGGCCTGGATCCTGTCCCTGAGCTTCTGTGCTCCTATCACTTGAGCCATAGATCCACTTTGTGGCTTTTTGGTAGTAAATTGGAGAGCAAAGTTTCAGACTTTTCTGCCAAGGCTGTTTTTGAATCATGAGCTTAGCTCTCAGCCTCCTGAGTAGCTAGGATTACAGGCATAAGCTACTGGTGCCCAGCTAACTAACTATATTCCTTTATTAACTAGCACTCTGGTAATCCATAAGGCCAGGGCCCACTGAGAGACCCTGGCTCATACCTAGGACCCATCATCCTGAAGTGGGGGTGAGCTTCTCTACAGGCTCCTGAACCTCCCCTGCTGCCAGCTCCATTCCTCCTGGATAAGGCCTGACCTGCTAATCATCCCTGCTTGAGGAGAGCTTAACCCTCCCTGCAGGCTCTGGGCTAGTGTTAGCAGCCCTGGTTACCAGCTTTCCTCCAGTTCCCATATGAAGTTGGGAAAGAGGAGAGGTCTCAAAGAGAGATCCGGGCTAGGTTACTGTGGCTCACCTCCTTTCCCCACTACACTGCACATGCTACAGAGGCTCCCTCTATTCTCAGTTCCATTGTGGTTGTTAGGAAGCAACAGTCTCATTTAAGTCTTTGTCTTTCTGACTGTGACACATGTATGAAATGCAGAGGGTCCGGCATATGCAAAATACAGAAGACACACAACTCACTCACACAATTCAAACACTGACAAGGGCAATTAACTGCTACAGGACGTACTTCTAGCTGCCAAGTTAACCTCAAGGTATTAACTAGAGCATTTGCTAATCTCCATTTGATTAGCCCTGTGGCAAAGAGCCCTCTGTACTCAACACACCAGAATGGCCAGAGACCAGCCAGAGACTGAGGAGAAAGGAAAAGCATCAACCTCAAAAATTCAGCCTCTTAGGCTGGAAAGGTGGCTCAGTGGTAGAGCACTTGCCTTGCATGCATGAGGCCCTGGGTTCCATTCCTCAGCACCACATAAGCAAAAAGAAAAAGCCGGAAGTGGTGCTGTGGATCATGTGGTAGAGTGCTAGCCTTGAGCTGAAGAGCTGAGGGACAGCACCCAGGCCCAGAGTTCAGGTGCCATGACAGGACCCCCCCCCAACAAAAACAAATCCAGCCTCTTCCTTTGAGGCCAGCCAACAAAGTCAGATCTTGATACACAAATTACCCACTTCTTATGGGACCAGGAAAAATCCCATAAGCAAATCTGAAATGCCTACTATAGGAAGCAATTTAAGTATCCATAGACTTGCTAGGAGATAAGGGAGTTGGAATGATGTGAGGGAGCAGGCAAAGCCAGGTGCCAATGGTTCACACATGCCATCCTAGCTACTCAGGAGGCTGAAATATGAGAACCCTTGTTCTAAGCCAGTGAAATCTGTACGACTTATCTCCAATGAACCACCAAAAAGCCAGAAGTGGAGCTGTGGATCAGGCAGCAGAGCATGGGCCATGAGTGAAAAACACTAAAGGACAGCACCCAGGCCCTGAGTTCAAGTTCCAGGATCTGAATACACAAACACACACACACACACACACACACACACACACAGAAAAATGCAAATTTAGCCTAATGCATGTACACAGGTACAGGTACATGATTAAGTTTCAAAAAGGCAATAACAAAAAATGATCACAGTTTGGAATGGAAAAAATACTAAGTCCCGTCAATTCAGAGGAGAAGAGGAAGGCATGTGGCATTCTACCCCCAAGGAATTGTGCTTCGGGACATTTTGGGGGATCCTTCCACCAGGACACCTCCATACTCCTGGAGAGTTAAAGGTGGCAAGTTCCTCAAGAGCCAGAAACTCACCTTTCACCCTATCCAAGGCACCTGAAGCTCCAAGAGGATCTCTGCACTCACTCCCCAAGGAATCCACAGGATCTGAGAAAAAAATAGGAATGAGGAAAGCCAAATAGGGAGAGGGCAGCAGGGAGGCCCAGGGGCCCCTGTGCAAATGGTAAAATGAAAAAGGGACTGACCTGAGCAGAAACAACAGGATCAGGTGAGGTGGGGGCGGGGATGAGGGAGGAGAGCAGAGATGAGGAGGGAACCAGTCCTACAGAAGGCATCACACCCTGGGACACAGGGTTCTCCCCAGAAAGAGAACATTGGATGAGATCAGGGGACGAGAGAGGGCAACAGAAAGGAGGACTGACTGTAAAGCATGGAAATTTGAAATAAGAGTCCCAGACTGGGGCACCAAGGGCCCTGGGTTCTAATTCTGATTCAATTGAGTGGACACATTTTCATCCTTGGGACCTCAATTTGCCCCATCTGGGGGAAAAAAAGGCGGGAAAAAGTGCAGATGTTCCCCCTGCTGCCTCTGAGGACTCCGACAGGAGGAGAAGGAGCAAGAAGGGGCAGCAGAAAAGTATTTGGAGAAGGGGGAAGCAGCATTCCATGCCATACCGGACCGAGGCACTCACCTGCCCGCAGCTAGAACCAGCACTTTTTCTGAACCCCCACGGGTGCCACCGAGCTGCCTCTCACGGTCCAAAGCCCACGGCCCCACATTGGGCAGGAAGACCAGGGCCACCAGTACCACCGCCTGAAAAAGCCCCTTCAGAGCCAGGCAGCCCTGCTCCGCACTAGCTGTGTTGTGAGCTATCCCTGAAGCCACATTTTGGAATATGAAATACTGGAGTCTTTATTACACAGTTAACAGGCTGCAGGCTGCCTGTTGTTACAAAGGCCCACAGCCCCCCAAATACACATAACCCAGCTAGCAAACATGCTAAAGAGGAAAGAAATAAAAACAATACCAACAAGGCAATTCAGCTTCCATGGAGATCTGAATTACCATGGCATGATGGCCAGAGATGAGACAGGACCCAGCACTCAACTAGGGAGACACACGTGGCAAGACTTAAGCTGTTCGGAGCCTAAAAAGATCCGAGCACGGGCAGATCCACCGGAAATTCCCAGTCCCAGGCACTGGACTGACAGGTTCAATAACCTATCAGCTAAGTGCTCACCCCAGGGATCCGGACACCCCCATCAGCTGGCCTAAATAGATCGGCTCAGGGGGCAGAGCCACAGGAAATTCTCAGTCCCAGGCATTGGACTGACAGGTTCAATAACCTATCAGCTAAGTGCCCACCCCTGCCTCCAGGGATCCGGGCACGCCTATCATCTGGGAGGCTGGTTTTCCTCCCCCAGCATGAAGATTAGATGCCATACTCTACAATCACCATGTGGCCAATATGGATGGTCAGACCTGACCGTGTGTCCACGTGGTGGCAACGACAACAACTAACCAAACCCAAGACAGCAATGGCGCTGTCCCCACTCTGACTCTATAGCATTTCCACCGCTGCCTGACTAGCAAGCTGGGCCATACCACTGAGTCACAGCTGCAGGGTAAGTTGGCGCCGCCAATGCAAGTGTTGGGCACTGTGAAGCCACCACCAGACCCATGATTCCCCATTCTACACTTGCTAGCAAATGCTTGTATCACTCGCCTTCACCTTCGCGTGGAGATTCAAGTCTATCCGGGTGCCAACAGTGGGTCCAACATTAGAGGTCCCTCTTCTGGAGCTGCAACCGTGCATCCTGCTCCTTGGTAGCTCCCTCACCCACTGGGCAGTGAGAAAGAGGCGGAGTTGGGTTGTTGGGAGCTAATTGGTGCTCGCTGGGCATTGGTGCTCCTGGTGCATTTTGGTGCAGTTGGAGTGCACTCCAGTCTGATCCCTGCCTCCTCTGCTGCTGCTAATGGTCACTGGAATCGAGTTCCTTGGGCTTTGCAGATAATGCTGGAGTCCCGCCTTTGCTCAGCCCCCGGTGTCTGGGGCTCCCCTGAAGGCTTGGGTCACCTTGGCTCCAGTGCACATTCCTGGGGATGACACACAAGAGTTAATGAAATGGGGGGAAGTAGTAGCTCATGCCTGTATGCCTAGCTACTTGGGAGGCCGCGATCTGAGGATCAATCTCTGAAGCCAGCCTGGCAGGAAGTCCATGAAAGTGTTATTTCCAAGAAAGACTCAGAAAATGCCAAAAGCAGGGCAGGGCTGTGGCTCAAGTGGTAGAGCACTAGCCTTAAGCACAACGAGGCTCAGGAACAAGACCCAGGCCCTGAGGTCAACCCACAGGGCTGGCCAATAAAAGAGTAATCAAACCTCTCCTGTCTTTTCTGCCCTTCCTTGTCAGCCTAGGGCTGGCTTTGTGTGCTCTGCTCTGCCACAGTGCTTTTGCACCCAGAAAGCTTGCTCTTTCTCACCCGCACTGACCGACTCATTCTCCACTCGAAGTTGAATTTTTTTTTTTTTGCGCAAGGCTGATATTCTACTGTTGCAAGGCTGATATTCTACTGTTGAGTCCCACCTCTACTTCCGACTTTTTGATATAATTGGGTTAAGAGTCCCAGAGATTCTTCTGCCTAGCCTGGCTTCAAGCCTCCATCCTCAGTTCTCAGCCCACTGAGAAGCTAGTATTATAAATGTGAGCCATGGGTACCCAGCAAATTTGACTTTTATTTATTTATTTTTACTATTGTTTAACTATGGATGTGGAAACAAATTGTCGTTTTTTATATCTGGTTTATTTCACTTACAATATATTAAAGATTCATTCATGTAGCATGGGTCCGAATGCCATTCCTTTTTAAGATTGAATAGTATTTCATTGGATGCATAGATCACATTTTGTTTATTCATCCATGGACATTTGCGTTGCTCCTACCTTTCCACTACTGTGAATGATGTGATGACTAATATTATACTTCTTTTATATTGGGCACACTGCTGTAACAGAGTAGCCAGAGGAGCGGCTAGAACCCCAGGTGAACTGTGGGGACTCACCAGTACTTTTCCTTCACATTAACAGTCCACAAGAATCCTTACAGCCTGCAAGGTCGACATGATATGACCGATTTACACCTTTTGCTTTTCTCCTAGTTAGGCTGATCTTGCTGTTTTCCTAACTAAATAAATACCCAAGAAGTTAACAAATCAGGCAGGGCCTTTGCAAACTTCTAGAAACTTCTTCTCTAAACCTTTTTGAGGACCTGGACACTTGAAGGCTTCTGCTTATAACCATAGCTACTCAGTAGGCTGAGATCTGAGGATACTTGTTAAAAGCCAGATTGGGCAGACAAAGCTGACAGACTCCTACCTCCAATAAACTAGCAAAAAAAAGTGGAGGTTTGGCTCAAGTGGTAGAGGATCTGCCTTGCAGGAAAAGCTAAGCAAGGGCATGAGACCTGGAGTTCAAGCCCCCTGGCATGCATACACACACACACACACACACACGTAAAAATAAACCTTTGTGTAGTTCTCTCCATTTTCTCAGGAATGGGAGCAGAAGTTCTACCTCAGCAACCCCTTCCCTTGCCTGCTGACCTAAAATATTCATTTTCTCACTAGTTCTTTGATTTCTCCACAGAGCAGCTCTCAGTTTGGGCCTCCCTCCTGAGGATGTGAGCTCCTAGGTCACAATCTATTCTATACCATCCTTATCTCTAGCAGCACCTGCTACTGTTTATTGAGAATAAACTAGAGCTCTTTCTGGACAGAAGAATTTTCAGAAAAGGTCCCCCTCTTCCCTGAGCCAAGCAGCCTAAGTAAAGCTGAGACCTGAAGATTTTAGCTCATATACTTCTCCACCTTGGGAAAGTAAACTGAGGACCTTCCCCAGCTAGGTACATTGTAGCTATTATATTCAGTAATTACTGCTTGAGTGAAGTATAGCAGTCAAAGTCATAAAAGGAAGGAAATAATTTAGTCTCTCCCCCCTTCACCTCTCTTCAACTAGCTTCCTAGAGTACTCTGAAGGAAATTGGAGTTGAGGTGTGTTTTGTTTTCTTTTTATCTTCCCAGAGTCACTTTTTAATCAAAGTTGCAAACCAGGCCAGGCTTCCCCACAATACTTTAAGAACCCAGATTTAATCTCATGCCCTTTCATCACTTTTTTTTTTTTTTTTGGTTCTGGTCATGGGGCCTGAACTCTGGGCCTGGGCGCTCTCCCTCAGCTCTTCAGCTCAAGGCTAGCGCTCTACCACTTGAAGCACAGCGCCACTTCCGGCTTTTTTCTTTTTGCTTATGTGGTGCTGAGGAATC
>NW_012267587.1:78174-89482 GCF_000151885.1 Dipodomys ordii | reverse complement strand
GGATCTGGGCGCTGTCCCTCAGCTCTTCAGCTCAAGGCTAGCGCTCTACCACTTGAGCCACAGTGCCACTTCCGGCTGTTTTCTTTTTGCTTATGTGGTGCTGAGGAATCGAACCCAGGGCCTCATGCATGCAAGGCAAGCACTCTACCACTGAGCCACCTTCCCAGCCCCTTTCATCACTTTTGTAATATAGGATGCACCAAACAAGGGATTTTTATCCTCCTCCCAGAGACAAGACTACTTTCAGTGGGAAAACAGACCTGATCATTGACTGAAAGTAAATGAGAACTGATACTTTCAGACTGAGCCCTCCTATTGGGGCAGTTATGGCATTAAATGAGATAATATATAATAAAGGGTTGTCTGGCTGTGGTGGCTCACATATGTAATCCTATCTACTCAGGAAGCTAAAGTCTGATGACTGGGGCTTGAACTCAGGGCCTGGGCCCTGTCCTTGAGCTTAAGGCTAGTGCTCTACCACTTGAGCCACAGCTTTTTTGAGTAGTGTATTGAAGATAAAAGTCTCATGGACTTTAGTGCCTGGGCTGGCTTTGAAACAGGATCCTCAAATCTCAGCCTCCTGAGTAATTAGGATAACAGTGTGAGCCACCAGCACTTGACTCACAATGACCCCTTTAAAGCCCTCTCACCTGCAATGTTGATCTTGCTATGGTTGCTTCACATATTTGTTTATTTACTTGGTTGTCACTGTGCTTCTTCAAATAGATGATTGGTTGTGACTTGGGTCAGCACCTTGTCAGCTTCTAGACTATTGTATTTGATGAATGGTAAGTCTCTCCTCCCGCTGTCCCCTTGCTACTTCTCTATTATTTTTGTGTGGTCCTGTGCCTTGAACTCAAGGTCTGGGTCCTGTCCCTGAAGTTTTATTGCTTAATGCTAACACTCAACCCCATGAACCACAGCCCTCCATTCAGTTTTCTTGGTGGTTAACTGGAGATAAGAGTCTCAGACAGCCTATTCTGGTGGCTCCCACCTGTAATCCTAGCTACTCAGGAGGCAGAGATCTGAGAATCTGGGTTTAAAAGCCAGTAAAGGCAGGAAAGTTCGGGAGATTCTTATCTCCAGTCAATCACAGAAAGAGCCAGATGTGGCTATATGGCTCAAGTGATAGAGCGCAATCCTTAAGCAAAAGTTTAGGGACAGTGCCCACGCCTAGAGTTTAAGGCCCAAGACTGGCAAAAAATAAAAAGGAAAGCAAGCAAGCAAGCAAGAAACTCATAGACATTCCTGCCCAGATTTGCTTCAAATAGTGATCCTCAGATCTCTGCCCCGCAAGTAGCTAGGATTACGAGCATGAGCCACCAACATCCACATCCCTTTTTATTTAAGTATTTATTTTAACAAACTGTGGTCTGTGTCTTCAACCTTCCTGGTGGGATACAAAATTTCCTACCAGGTGTCCTTACTTTGGCTTTTTTAGGGATCTTCAGTGTTGATGCAATTTATTCTGGGACCTCAAGCTGATGAAGCCAGCCTTAGCCAAGGGTTTTGAAAAAAGAATAGATTCACCTAGAAGTGCTGGTTTATGGGTCAGTATTTAAAACACATTTTAGTGTGTGTGTGTGTGTGTGTGTGTGTGTGTGTGTGTGCATGCATGTGCGAGTGCTCTGATACTAGGGCTTGCTCTCTTGCTTAGCTTTTCTGCTCAAGTCTGGTATTTACCACTTAAGCCACACTTCCATTTCTGACTTTTTTTTTTTTTTGATTCGGGTTGTGGGGCCTGAACTCTGGGCCTGGGCGCTGTCCCTCAGCTCTTCAGCTCAAGGCTAGCACTCTACTGCTTGAGCCACAGCACCACTTCCAGCTTTTTTCTTTTTGCTTATGTGGTGCTGAGGAATGGAACCCAGGGCCTCAGGCATGCAAGGCAAGCGCTTTACCACTGAGCCATCTTCTCAGCCCCCATTTCTGACTTTTTAAAACTTAATTGTCGGTAAGAATCTCACAAGCTTTTTTGCCCAGGCTGACTACAAACCAAGGTCTTTAGATCTCAGCCTCTTTAAGTTGCTTGAATGGCAGACAGGAACCAGTGCCTGGCTTGTTCTTAATATTCTTTTTTTTTTTTCTTGTCGGTCGTGGGTCTTGAACTCTGGGCCTGGTACTGTCTTTGCACTCTTCAGCTCAAGGCGAGTGCTCTACTGCTTGAACTACAGCGCCACTTCCATGTTTTTAATATTCTTTAACAAACTGATTCAAAGACTGGGTCTCCATTTTCCCATCTCATCATCACAAACCTTTAATCCCCATTCATTCTCTTCTCTATGAAGAAAGGATGATGATAATGGTGTGATTTCCAGGCTGGCACCAGACAGATCGGCTTAGTCAAAAGCAAAGCCCAAAAATCATAAGTATGAGACTTCTGGCAAAGATCCAGGAGAAAAGAGAAGGGATTGGAATGCAAGGGTTTAAGGACAATGTCTGTGAACTATGGAGGAAATGAAGGCTCAGAAGACGGAGGTGACCTCTCACAGTCCCAGTGGTGGCAGTGGAGTACAGGAGGAGCCTTAGTGCCCTGCGCCACCCCAGGACTTGGCATGCCTGCAGTGAGTGGGCATTCATCTAACTCCTTGGAGGTCTCCAAGAGGGCAGTGGCATTTATCAGAAGCCCCAAGATCACTCATACTGTGGCAGATGTAAGAGGCAGCAGGCTCAGATTCCATACTGTCTATCCCTGGCTTATTTCCTTATGTTTGCCCTAGTCATCATAATAGCATTGCAGTAGATTCCTGGGACCAGAGACTGAGTGATTCATTCAAAATAGGAGGGAGTGACAATCAACACCAATGATAGCAAGGGAGTGAAAAGCCAGGGCAGGAAGCTAGGGAGGTTGGTGGGACTGAAAAATGGACAAGAAGAGAGCTGTAGCCAGGTGCTCGTTACTCACACCTGTAATTCTCACTACTCAGGAGGCTGAGATCAGAGAATGATGGTTTAAAGTCAGCCTGGGAAGAAAAATCCAACAGACTCTTGTGTCCAGTTACTCAAAAAAAAAACTGGAAGTGGAGCTGTGTCTCAAGAGGTAGAGGGCTGTCTTGAGTGAAAAGTCAAGTGAGGTAGATGCTGGTGGTTCACACCTGTAATCTTAGCTACTCAGGAGGCTGAAATCTGAAGATCATGGTCCAAAGCCAACCTGAGCATGAAAGTTTGTGAGACTTCTTTGAGTTAGTACTGGGGGTAGGAGGGAGTCAGTACCGAGGCTTGAACTCAGGACCTAAGTGCTTTTCCTGAACTCTTTTGCTCAAGGCTAGCACTCTACCACTTGGAGCCATAGCAACACTTCTAGTTTTCAGTTGGTTAATTATAGATAAAAATCTCATGGAATTTCCTGTTTGGGCTAGCTTTGAACCATGATCCTCATATCTTAGCTCCCTGAGTAGCTAGGATTACAGGTATGAGCTATGAGATACTCATTTCCCTTTAATTACTAAAAAGCTGGAAGCACAGATGTTCCTCAAAAAGTAGCATGCTAGCCTTGAGCATAAACAGCTCAAGGTCAATGTCCATGCTCTGAATTCAAGCCCCAGGACCTGCATACATACACACCAAGGACCTGCATACACACAAAGGGGGTCCACTAATAGCCAGAGTGATGAAGGCCATGAAGAGAACATTCATTCACCTGTCTACCACACTAAGATCTTGCAGAACAATCTAGAACTGTGTAGAGTTCTGTCTCCTCCCCGTTTGCTGTTCTCCCTTAGATTTGGATGCTGGCTCTTCCTGTTACTGAAGTCCCCATTCCTAGGCCTGTAGGAGACCCTTCCTCCAGTTCTGTCCCTAGCACCACACCCAAAACACAGCTCCCAGTCAGCCACCCCCTCTATACCCCACACCCCATGGTCATACTACTGTATCTTCCTCTGTGTGTGTGTGTATGCACGCACGCACACGTGTGTGTATGTATGCATGCGTGCATGTGTGCACACTCATCCTGGGAATTGAACTTAGGACCTGCACATTGTCCCTCAGCCTTTCTACTCAAGGTTATCTCTGTATCTCTTGAGCCACAGCTCTGCTTTCAGCTTTTTGATAGTTAATTGAAGATAAGTGTCTTATGGACTTTCCTGTCTGGCTGCACACCATGATTCTTGCCTCACTCCCAGTCTCCTGAGTAGCTAATACCAGTACACAGAAAATCTATCTATCTATCTATCTATCTATCTATCTATCTATCTATCTATCTATCTATCTATTGTTGGTAATGAGGCTTCAACTCAGAACCTAGTCACTATCCCTTAACTTTTTTGATCAAGGCTGGAACTCTGCCACTTTAACCACAGCCCCACTTTGGAATATTTGCTGGTTCTTTGAAGGTAAGTCTAGGGACTTTTCCTACCCAAGTTGTCTTTGAACCGCCTCCAGAATCCTTCCTATGTTATTTTTCCATATCTGTTTGTTACTATTTATCTCAGATCTACTGATCTGAGACCCTTCCTAGATCACGCATGCTGCCATGTGCAGTGTGGCAAAGGAATGGCTTGCAGAATGAAGGAATGAAGTCTGTGTGTCTAGCCTCCATCTAGGGATGTGGCAGGTTTCAGGTTAAGGCAGTAAAGGTGGCTAATTTATGATCCCTGGCTAGTGAGCCCATGTTCTTCCCATAATGAGAAAGCCTACAGCTGGAAAGAAAGACATGAGATCTTGGGGGTGGCAGCCCTGAACTCCCATTCTGGTAGAAAGGATGTTCTCCCTAGGAGAGTTTTGGGAGTCTGTGATGAGAAACAAAGTAGTCACCAGGAAGGAATAGGAATAGCCCAAAAGGCAGGGAGTAACAGAACACTCCCCTCCCCTCACCCAAAATCTAAGACCACTGGACAATAAATGGTTGGTGTGAACATTGCTCTGTCCTTTGACTGGGCTTGGACAATGTCCCTGCTTCTGTGTGTGTGTGTGTGTGCGTGCACGAGGGTACACACACACACACCATGGATGAACAAATATTATCTTATAAGAAATGTACTCATTCTCTTGCCCATGTAATTGTAACCCCTCTGTACAGTATTTTCACAATAAAAAAAATGTTACTTTAAAAAATAATCTCTAAAACAACTCACTGATGGCTTACGACTGTAATCCTAGCTATTCGGGGAGGCAGAGATCTGAAGATCTCAGTTCAAAGCCAGCCCCAGCAGATATATTTGAGAGATTCTTTTCTCCCATGAACCAGCAAAATCCCAAAAGTGAACATATGGCTCCAGTGGGAAGAGTGCCAGCCTTGAGAAGAAAAGCCAAGTAAGAGTGACAGACTCTGAGTTAAAGCCCCAATGCTAGCAAAAATCAGGCAAATAACTAATTTTAAAAATCATCTCAGAGCTTTCCTCATCTGTAAAATGGAATGATGAACAAGATAATGGAAGAATGAAGGAATCCTGAAGGGCCTCAGTTCACCCCATTCCACCCACAACACCTGACAAATATACAAAATCACCTGCTCATTACTTAGAGCCAACCAACTAGGCCTGCCTAACCTTGTTGTTTTAGTGCCACCTGCTGGTACAGATGCAAAATGCTGCATGTTGCCATCCTAGGAGACACTTAGGCAAGTGTCTTACCTGCTCCACAGACCTCTGGCCTCATTGGGTCTCACCTTGTCTATCTGCTACATAAACACAGTAGACTCCTTCTGCTCCATATCCTGCATCTTCCTGGCTTGTGATTTTCAGATTATTTCTTTTCTATTCCTTCTGTTGATCCTGGGGCTTGATCTCAAGCCAGGGTGCTGTCCCTTAATATTTATGCTCCACACCTCCACTTCTGGCTTTTTATGATTACTTGGAGATAAGAGTTTCGTATGAACTAGGTGTCAATTGCTCAGGCCTTTAATTCTAGCTTCTCAGGAGGCTGGTATCTGAGGATGTCAGTTCAAAGCCAGCCTGGACAGGAAAATCTGTTAGTTTCCTATCTCCAATTATTTACAGAAAAATCTAGAAGTGGTGCTGTGGCACAGAGTGCTACCTTTGAACAAAAGAGCTCATGGATAGCTCCCAGATGCTGAGTTCAAGCCATAGGACTAGCAGAAAAAAAAGTTTTATAGATTTTTTTTTGCCTGGGGTGGCTTTGAACCCTGATCCTCAGATCTCAGCCTCCTGAGTAACTAGGATTACACACAAAGGACCCCTCTTATAGAGGTTCTGCCTTGACCTTCAGCCTTCCTGTATACAGGCTCCCAGACTTCATCTCATCCTGCCTTGAGCAGTTAAGCATGTGGGCCCCTGGGCATCACACTGTGGCCCATCACCCCTGGAAGACTTGTACATGAACACTGGACTGATTGGACCTCAGAGGTGTTTCCTTTCTTTTTAGTCCCCTTCTTTGTAGAGATCTTCATTTCTTTGATTTTCAATCCCAAATAATTTAATAATCTTACTCATATCCATCCCTTCTTTCAAAACTGATCACACCTCTTTTGTGGGCCTATTTTTAAGGTCCTGATAATACATCTTGTGTCCTGTTGTGGCTTCTTCTGACATGAGCTAACTCAGGAGGATTAATGCTTGTGCAAAAGATCTGATAAGTTTACAGGTGTTATGAAGGAGTCTAGATGGATTCAATTGACTGGATGAGTTTGTACTGATTTATACAAAACACTGATTTAATATTTCATATTAATGAAATGTAATCTGATTACTCCAAAGCATTGTATGTGTGCTTATATACACATGTGTCTATGTTTGTCTTTGAAAGAATGGCAGTTTTTATTTTAGAACTATATCAAACTCAAAAATAGTAATTGGTATAGTTGATATTTCCAAGGACAGCAGATTTTTCTTTGCCTCCAGTCATCAGTATTTATTGAGCATTTGCAGTGTACTGGACACAATAGAACATACAGAAAATATTGTCCCTGCTCTGGAGGATCTTACATTCTGAAAGAAAAAAAAAATCTTTTTTTTTCTTGGACGTGGGGCCTGGGCGCTGTCCCTCAGCTCTTCAGCTTGAGGGGAGTGCTCTACCACTTGAGCCACAGCACCACTTCTGACTTTTTCTGTGTATGTGGTGCTGAGGAATAGAAACTAGGGCCTTATGCTTGTGAGGCAAGCACTCTATCACTGAGCCACCTTCTCAGCCCCACCTGTCTTTTAAAATGGCACTTTTATTTGGTGTCTTCTGTAACATTCTGAGGAAATATTCTGTAGGGTGAGATTTGGCATAACTCAGACCCATCATTACTTAGAGAAGATTTAAAGGCAAACAATGGCAGACCATTTGGGATAGAGTTTATAGGAGATATACAGTCTCATCAAGTAAGGTGAGATGTGCTTCAGTAGAGGATGAGGTTAATAGTTTGTGGGATGGAAGCAAAGAAAGCAAGGGATCTTAGACAGTAAGGAGAGTCATGTGACCTTTTCCAAAGTACATGGCCACCAAGGAGGAATGGTTGGTGACAAGAAAGAAGACTAAAAAAAAGGAAGGTAATCCTGTGCACCTGACAAATAAAATTACCAAAATCAGAAGGCAAACTGAATCAAGAAATTCTCAAAAACCAAAACAGAATTTATAGCTAATGCTAACCAATGTCATGATGGGTCAAAAATGTTGTGGCTTCCTAAGTTAGAAAATGCTATATATCAAAATTTTAACTGGAACATATTTTCAAATCAATTTTCCCCTCCCAAAGAAAAAACTTGGCTCTGTAGGAGATGGTTATTAGATAGATTAGTATTTTTGTTATTGTGATAAACTTTGCACTTTAAACTTGGTGAAAGCCCATTAGCTGCCAAAAGGGAGTGAGGAACAAGTTTATAATAATACACAATTTCTTTTGAGGTGTTTCAAAACCAAAAGACTAATTTACATGAAAGTTGTAGAGAAAGTAGTAATAATGATTACCAAACAGTTCATTTTCACTGCATCTTTACTTTTACATTTGTTCGTGGGTTGCCTAAAACATTTAGATACAAATAAAATGTGTAGCAAAAATAATGAGCAAACATTACAAATAATGGAATGTGAACCATTTCTGCCCTTATCCAGAGTTAATTGAGACGCAACTTTGTCTCAAAGAATACTTCTAGTGCTGTACTCTAAGGTGTGCACACTGAGATAACTCTTCCACAGAAATACATGATTCCAGCATGTAACAGCCATGGAATATGTTTGTACCACAGCCCTGCAAGTGCGCCCAAACTTTCTAATATCCAAAATAACTACACCTGTGCCTGGAACCAGTTTTCCCTTTTATTCTCCACCAATACAAACCAATATGTAGGAAGATTTCTTCACTTTGACATGGAAGCAGTTTTTTTTTTATTTGAGAACATACTGTACAGAGGGGTTACAATTACATGGGCAGGATAATGCATACATTTCTTACCAAGCATTGCAGCCTCCTCCTTTGTTTACCCTTCACCTCTCTTCCCAGCCTCCCCCCTCCCCCCCCCACACCGACATTGTAAAGCTGGTTTTGACATGACATTTTGTACTTCTCATTGTTGCAATAGGTCCACCTGAATCCTTAAACGACTTGTTTGTCCCCACTCCACATGTTATACTGACATCAAATATAGTGAAAGCGGGGGTTACACTGTGGGGGAGGGACATACAAAGCAACAAAGAAATAATCTTATAAATGCGTTAGAAACACATGCATGAAAGAAACGAAAACATTAAAATACATATTTAAGGGTTCATTTATGGAAGCAGTTTTAACACTGGCCTTTGTGAAGTCACCATGTACCAAAGTACATGCCAAACATTTACAACTTGTATAAAAATTCTACATCCTCATATTGGTCATTTCAAGATGAAAACAGATAGCTCACTAAAAGTTAATGGGCAATATCTATTCCCCTAATATTAAGCAACAAAAAAACCCTGGGAAATATAGAAATTCAAATAGAAGCAACGTAAACCTGTCATAAATCATAAACGACAAACTATTTGTGGGACAGCATGGATGACAAATGGTCTACTGTATAAATTTTAGAATGAGGCAGACAAAAGTTGGAAAGCCATTTAATTTTCCCCTCCTTCTCCTGCTTTCACTTCATCTTATATCCACAATATCAACTTTTCGCTCAGTAACTACGTTATTAGCATGCAGTCTTTGAACCACTCTTCACTGAATGTATCAAGTTCAGCAATGACTTCATCAAAAGCTGTCTTTGCAAGAAAGCTAGCTTCCTCTGGGGAGTTCAGAATTTCATAATAAAACACTGAGAAGTTAAGGGCCAGACCCAAACTGATAGGTTTATCAGTTGTGAAGCTTGAACTATGGGTCTGTGCGCTGTCTCTCAGCTCTTCAGCTCAAAGCTAGTGCTCTACCACTTGAGCCACAGTGCCACTTCTTGTTTTCTGAGAGGTTTATCAGATATAAGAGTCTCAAATGTTTCTATCTTGCTATTGTTTCTAACATATTTATAAGATTTCTTTATTGCTTTGTATGTCCCTCCCTGATGGTATAACCCCTGTTTTCACTGTATTTGATGTTGTATAATTTGTGGAGGGGAAGGGAAAAAACAAATTGTTTAAATAGGGATACAGGTGGACCCATTGCAACAATAAGAAGTACAAGAAGTTATGTCGAAAAAACGATTTTTACAATTTTGGCACATGGGGGTGGAGGGTGTGATGAGATGTGAGGGGGAGATAGGAAGGGATGGGATGGGGAAAAAAAGGAGGGGGCAACAATGCTTGATATGAAATGTACTCATTACCTTGCTCATGTAATTGTAACCCCTCTGTACACTATTTTCACAAGAAAAAAAAAGTCTCTCAGACATTCCTGCCCGGGCTGGGCTGGCTTTGAACGGTGATGCTCAGATCTCAGCCTCCTGAGTAGCTAGGATTACAGGTGTGAACCACCAGCACCCAGCTTGCATTTCCTTTTGGCTGATCTCAAAAGCTTCTTGGTATGCTGGTTATGAACGATTCACAATCCCTTTCTTGTCATCATCAGCAGCAATCTCAGCCAAGTAGTGATAGTAGTCTCTCTTCATTTTCAAATACAAGACTTTGCTCTCTGCTTGTGAAGCACTAGGGATAGAGAACTTTTCCAAAAGTGACAGTGCATCATTGTAGCTATCTTTTAGCTCATTCTTGATTCTCTTTGTGTTCTTCATCATCTGCTGTTTTTCTCAGCACCTTCCATTTTTTTGCTCAATACTTGAAATGACCCTCTAAGATGACCTATAGGTATCTATAACATTTCTGTAAGCAACTGAGAGAAGATTCCTTTAATCATTAGACAATTCAGCTCTTTGCTCAGTGACAGACTTCATGTCACCATATTGCTCAGCCTGCTAGGTCAGTTTGGCCTTCTGTACCAGCTCATTTGTACCCATGACTGGATTTTGTGTCCTGAGTAGATGGTGGAGGACGGACAGGGTTTCAGTGGCTTCTGGGTGGTGGCAGGAGTGGCATCAAGGCTGAGACTGGGCCCTGGATCTTGAAGTTCACGGGCTCCAGTGATGGGGTTTCCTCCAATCCAATTTTATTGTTTTTTTTTAAAATTCACACTGAAATTTTCAATCAATGAAAGTACATTTTGATTGATGCTCTCCTTTGCCATTTTAAAATGATTTCATATCCAGACATTATAGTAACATGTGGTTGTGGGATTTATTTTTGAAACAATACGATGTCAATGTGTATGTTGGCAGGTGCTCAGTGTGAACATTCTATGACCTCTTACCACAATGATGAGATGAAGAATGAAGTCTTGCCTTCAACTCCAACTGTCATTCAGCGCCAAGAGGTTCACATTTGTGAACAGTTGGGATATGCTCAGGTTCCTTCTAAAATTCTGAGAAATGGGAGATCTTTACTATTGTTATGGAGGTATGTTTAGAGTTTCTGAATGCTGCTTTTACAAGAGACTGCTCAATGTTACTTAATCTGTATTCCTCATCTTTTTTTTTTTTTGGTCAGTCGTGGGACTTGAACTCTGGGCTTGGGCTCTATCCCTGTGCTTCTCAGCTCAAGGGGAGCTCTCTACTGCTTGAGCCACAGTGCCACTTCCAGTTTTTGAGTGGTTTTTATTGGAGATAAGAGTCTCATGGACTTTCCTTCCTGAGCTGGCTTTCAACCATGATCCTCAGATCTCAGCCTTCTGAAAAGCTAGGATTACAGGTGTGAGCTACCAGTGCCCAGCTATTCCTCATCTTTTTAAAAATTCTCTAATAGGGGCTGGGAAGGTGGCTCAGTGGTAGAGTGCTTGGTTATATGCATTAGGCCCTGGGTTTGATTCCTCAGCACCACATAAGCAGAAAAAACCAGAAGTGGTGCTGTGGCTGAAATGGTAGAGCGCTAGCCTTGAGCTGAAGAGCTGAGGGACAGTGCCCAGGCCCAG
>NW_012267587.1:42768-74359 GCF_000151885.1 Dipodomys ordii | reverse complement strand
TCCAATGGACAGTAAAGTTTGCCTTGTGTCTGAAAGATTTTCCACATTTGTTACATTCATAAGGTTTCTCTCCTGTGTGTGTTCTCTGATGAAAACTGAGGTATGACTGCCTGAAGGTCTTTCCACATTTCTTGCATTCAGAAGTTTTCTCTTCTGTGTGAGTTCTCCAATGCCTGCTGAGAGATGACTTCTGGGTGGGAAATTTCCTACATTCCTCATATGCATAGGGTAGCTCTACTGTGGGTGTTTCAGGCTGGAAAGTCAGGTCTGACTTCTGAAAGATAAATTTTGCAAATTGGAGACTCATCAGACTACTCCTCTGGAGATTTGCTCTGAGGTTTTGTAAGGTATATTGCTTTAGTGAAAGACTAATGGACTAATGTCCACTACATGGACAAGGATTCTGTCCTGAGTATATTTTCTGATGTGTAGTGACTATAAGGCTAAAGTAGAATGTTTTCATACAGACCATACATTCAGGTGCTCTCCTTACTCTCTGAAGTATTTCTTAGACAAGGAGAGCTGACTTATAGTCTGTTCTATATCTACTAAGTGGAAGGTCTCTCTCACACAAACCCAATTACATCTAAAAAATATGATCTCTAGCTGGGCGCTGGTGGCTCACGCCTGTAATCCTAGCTACTCAGGAGGCTGAGATCTGAGGATTGCGGTTCAAAGCCAGCCCGGGCAGGAAGGAAGGTTCGTGAGACTCTTATCTCCAATAAACTGCTAGAAAAACGGAAGAGGTGCTGTGACTCAAGTTATCTCCAATAAACTGCTAGAAAAATGGAAGTGGTGCTGTGACTCAAGCGGTAAAGTGCTTACCTTGAGCTGAAGAGCACAAGGACAGCACCCAAGCCCAGAGTTCAAGCCCCATGACAAAAAAAAAAAAGAATATGATCTCTAACCCAGGCACTGGTGGCTCATGCTGTAATCCTGGTTACTCAAGAGGCTGAGATCTAAGAACTGTCTGTGGTTCAAAGCCAGGCAGGGCAGGAAAGTCTGTGAGACTCTTATCTCCAATAATGTACCAGAAAACAGGAATTGGTGCTGTGGCTCAGGTGGTAGAGCACTGCATTGAGCTGAAGAGCTGAGGGACAGTGCACAGACCCTGAGTTCAAGCCCCACAACTGACAAAAAAGCTTTTTAAATAAGAAAAATTTAAAAAAAAGAATATGGACTTTGAGTTTAATACTTCCCTTCTCCATATTCAAAATTCTGCAGCTCATTTGGAGTTCTCATACTTTTTACTAAAATGTTCTGAATATCTGCAGGATTCTTCAATTACAGGAGACACACCAGGCCTACATGCAGCATGCATCTCATCAGGCTCACTATAGAGAAGCATGTTCTGATACTCAATGAAATCCTCAGTCCTTATCTCTAAGGAGTTCACATTATTTCTAATCACCTCTGGCTTATGTTTTGAGTTCAAATTAAGGGTCATTACTAATCTCACCCTTTCCTCCACTGTGTTAATTTTCGTGACTGTTGCTTCACACAGACATTCATCTGGACTTTGCTGGCACATCTTAATCACATCCTCAATTCCTGGGACATCTAAGATGAGTCATAGAAAAAAAGATAAAAAATAAGTAAAATCCAAAGTTCACTTAATGTAGACATTTATTTCATTGTAACTGTTAGAGATTTTAAAGAGGCTGAGATCTAAGAACTGTGGTTCAAAGCCAGGCAGGGCAGGAAAGTCTGTGAGAAATGATTTATAGAAATGATTTATAGAAAATATATGCTTTTTTCTCAAATGTATTGAAGTAATACTGATTACTTCCAGTGGAAAATAATGTTTTTGTGTTTAAATTTTTTCTTCTTTTATATCAGAGGAAATATTTACTCAAATCACTCAACTATGTGCTGCTAGAATTTTAAGCCAAGTACTAGCCATCTGCCTTTAGTAATTACGGTGTTGTTTTTCTCAAATATACTTTTGTTTGATCATAAGGGGATAGCTGCTGTGTTTTTCATTTTTCTTGAAAAAAATTTATGTACTGTGCTGCTTTTTTCTTAACTAGTAGGTTAGGAAAAGTAATATTTTCTAGATTCAGAGACCAAAAGAATGTTTTATACACCCCTTGGCCTTTCACTTAAACAGGAATTGTTCTCAGAAGTAAGGATTCATACCTATATCTCTTCAGTTCTAACTTCTTAGTAAGAATTACTTTTAGGTCCCTTTGAGAATTTTAAAAACCATTTCTCTCCATCTTTAACAAAGTTTCATCAAAATTCCTTTTCTAACACTCCTGCCTTTTAGAATCATGAAAAACCAAATATCCTCCAGGTAAAGATCACTCAATTATCCTCTCTATACTAAAATCCTTGGTTCTGAATCCCAGTCTCTGCCAACCATGACTGATAAGAAATTTGCCTTCTCTGGGGCTGGGAAGGTGGCTCAGTGGTAGAGCGATTGCCTTGCATGCATGAGGCCCTGGGTTCGATTCCTCAGCACCACATAAGCAGAAAAAAAAGCTGGAAAGTGGCACTATAGCTCAAACGGTAGAGCGTTAGCCTTGTGCTAAAGAGCTGAGGGACAGTGCCCAGGCCCAGAGTTCAGGCCCACGACCGGACCCAAAAAAAAAAAAAAAAGAAAGAAAGAAATTTGCCTTCTCAAAGGATAGCAGCCCAGAAGTACTCCTTATTTCCACTTACCCGGATTGTGCTAGTTTCAAAGAAAATGATATCTCATTTCCTCCATTACTTTTTGTTGGTTTGTTTCAGAATGATTTCCACACAGAGAAAGAGAATTTCTAACTATAACTCAACTGCCACACAGAATTCAAGGTATCTCCATATTAATTCTTGATTCACAAAGGAGATAAAGGATCACATAATTCTCTGACTAGGAACATTATTGCTCAGTTCAGCACAAGATGAACTTACCAACTGGGGGCTGGATCCAATGTCACTATGCAAGGTGCATTAACTTACCTGTGAAATTCTTGTCTGAGGCTTCTCCTATCCATGGTTCTATACCTTGCTCCAGCTTGACAATCAAGTTAGGTTTAGGAACACAGTGACCTGTTATTAAGAACCAGTGCAGAACTATTGTTCATGCTGAGTCATCATTCCTCTAACATCTCAGACATCCTGTTCATAATGTTGCTCTTAAATTTTGTTTCTCAGTTCTCACTGGCTTCATGATTGACTTTCCCCCAGCTTTGGATTTATTTTACCGGTTTTGTTGCTTAATCTCGGCCCTTGTGCTCTATGATAGCAATGTACCAGTTTAAGTCCCCTCTACACTTTTAATTTTTGAGTGGTTAGTTGGAGATAAGAATCTCATGGGGACTATTCAGCCATTGCTGGCTTCAAACTGAAATTCCCCAGATTCAGCCTTCTGAGTAGCTAGGATTATAGGCTTGAGCCATTGCACCCAGGGACAGGTTAGGATTATAAATAGCCACTTTCAACTAGTGATTTCCAGTTCATATTTCCAATAGTCATACCTCTTCTACTGTATACCACCTAAAATAATCACCTCAAGTTTGGGAAGACAGTCTCCTGTTAGTGGAGCATAGTTTAAAACTTTTGTCAAATTTCTGATTTGCTTCTTGAAGAATGAGAATAAAATTGCCTCAGGAGTTACATGATAAAGTTGAAGTTTTCCTTTGGAAGAAATGATACTTCTCACACACTGGAACTTTACATTTAAATACTATTGAAAATCTGACAAATATTCAGCTATCTACTGAAAACAAATTATTTGACTTTGCAAATTAGTATGACTTTTGCTCACCCAAAGACACCAGGTTGTTGTAGGTCTCCAGCATTACATCTCTATACAAGGTCCTCTGAGCAGTGTCCAGGTCCATCCACTCCTCCCAGCTAAAGTCCACAGACAAATCATCAAATGACACCAGCTTCTGTGAGGGTATATTTCCATCAAATAATTAGCCTTCAGTCATGGGAACAGTAGGTCTGGAATTTCACCCTTTTAACATGTATTTTGTGTCATCTATACATTGGGAGAATTAAAAATCAAATATTTTGCCTCTATGTTACACTAATTAAAATACAAAGATTCCCTAATAAATCAGAACACATTTTTGGTGCTAGCAAGAGAAAGAAGATAACAATTCTAAGGAGCTAATAACCTGACATGATAACATTAAATATAAGTAGGTACCAGAAAGATGTTTTGATAAAATTTACTACATATTAGGGTAACAATGTAGTAAAAAAATTACTTTTTCTTCCCAGTGAAGAGCCTATTTAGATCTTCTATTAAAAAGTATTGTTGTAAGTAATCAGAACACATTAAGGACATCACATGGACTACATACCACTTTAGTAGATCTACAAAAAGCACAGTGTCCATGTTAATGTTAAATGGAGTAATAGTACTCGAGAAAGTAGCTAATGATTGATAAGGCCATACAAGATTTGACTTAGTTCCCACAATAACAATATCCTATGTCAATCATTTTTGTTATTAATTTTCTAAAGAATGTAGTGAGGTCATAGATATCCTGATACTTCCTTCCTAAGTAAAAAAGAACTGCTAGCATGAATTTTTGTGAACATTGCCTACCTCCTACAATATAGACTATAGGTGAGGGAGTAATAAAATATTTCTTGAAAAGATTATTTGAAATAAAATACAGCACTTAATTTGAATCATGAAATATTTGAGTTTAGGTTGAATATTAATTCTGCATAAACCAATAACAATAATCTTGTTTCATTGTAATATCCAATTAACTGTTAATGTTAAATATTCAGGTAAGAATAAACAAAACAATTGCTTCTGGCTCAACTGGTATCCTATCCTACTTACTTTAGAGGCTGAGGTCTATAAACCAGCCTGAGTAGACAACTCAATTTAAGCAGCTAATAAGCAGGTTGGACTCATGGCTAAAGTGATGGGCCCAACATTGAATGAAGAAGCTAACTGACTATGAGGGCTGTGAGTTCAAGATCCAGTACTAGCCCAAGAAAGGTATGGTGGTGATTGAGGTAGGAATATCAAATGAGTTTCCAAGTTAGATACCAACTGTGACAACACAGCAATCCTCATCTCAGAGCTAAAGAGAAAAGAAAAAGTGGAACAGGGAGAGAAGGGGAGCAAAGGGGCAGGGAAAAGAAGAAAGAAGAGGGGCAAGAGAGGTGTGGAGAGGAGGGAAAGAGAGAGAAAGGGCAGGAGGAAAAGAAGAGAGGAGGGAAGAAAAGCTTCATGACATTAGATTTGACAGTAACTCCTTGGATAAGACACCAAAAGTATCTGACACAAAGCTAAACATTATTTAAATTCATACACTTAAAACTTTTCCTTCAAAAGGTACAATGAACCAAGAAGAAAAAACATGGTATAAAAGAAAATGTTCTCAAATATTTCTAAATATGTTAATTACTGGAATGCATTAGAAAATATAAAACCAATCCAAAACTACTGCACAGAAAATCTGATTTTAAAATGGGAAAAAAACTGAAGAATATATGCAAATAGTAAATGTCAATAGTAATGAGAAAAGTTCATATCAAAATTATAATGACATAACTAACAATCTCTCTATGTGTATATGTCTTTAGGTTTTTCTAATTTTCTTTGGCTCTGGAATCCCACAGAACTATCTAGGCAACACTTTCCCTATATAATGGATAATAAAAATCTGAATTCTAAGAGCCACATCAGCAAATTAAATTGATCAGTAAGAAAAACTAGTTCCCAGATAGATCAGTTGAAGAAAAGAAAAAAAGAGACAGATGGACGGAAGAGGCCCTGAGAGAAAGAAAATGAAAAAGTGATAGAAAAATAGATACAAAAAGAGTGAGCGAGAGAAATAACGAAAGCTAGTGAGTAGAAAATCTAGAATAAATAGTTCTGGAATCCTTAGCCAGAACAATAAGGTAAGAAAAGGACATTAAAGAGAGCCACAAAAGGAAGGAAGAAATTAAACTATCCCTATTTGCAGATGACATGATGTTATACCTAAACGACCCCCAAAATTCCACTCCCAAACTCACAGAACTTATAAGTCACTTGGGCAAAGTAGCAGGATACGAAACTAGTGCACAAAAATCAGTTGCCTTCAGTATATCTACAATATACAAGAAGAAAGGGAAATCAGGAAAACAACCTCATTCATAATAACCTCCAAATGGCTAGGAATTAACCTAACCTAAAGATGTAAAGGACCTAAAGAAAGAAATTAAAGAGGACACCAGGAAATGGAAAGACCTTCCATGTTCTTGGATAGGCAGAACCAATATTGTGAAAATGGCCATACTGCCAAAAATGATATACAAATTCAATGCAGTTCCAATAAAAATCCCAATGACATTCTTTATGGAAATAGAGAAAACAACCCAAAAATTCATCGGGAACTGCAAAAGACCTAGAATACCCAAAGCAATCCTAGGCAAAAGGAGCAAAGCAGGAGGTATCACAATACCAGATTTCAAGCTCTTCTATAGAGTCATAATAACAAAACAGCTTTGTGTTGGCACAAAAATAGACCTGAAAACCAATGGAATAGACTAGAAGACCTAGAAATAAAACCACATACCATCAGCTGCTGTTTGACAAAGGAGCTAAAGACATACACTGGAAAAAACATAGTCTCTTCAACGATTGGTGCTGGGAAAACTGGGCAGCCACATGCAGAAAACTATAGTGGACCCCAGCCTAACACCATGCACTAATATCAACTCAAAATGGATTAAAAATCTTAACATCAAACCTCAAACTCTGAAACTACTGCAGGACAGAGTAGGAGAGACACTGGAACGTAAAGGCACAAGCAGTACCTTCTTGAACAGAGAGTCCCAAGGTCACAACAATTGGAGAGAGACTCGACAACTGGGACTACCTTAAAATAAAAAGTTTCTGCACAGCTACAGACATAGCTACCAAACTAGAAAGACAGCCAAACAACTGGGAAAAGATATTTACCAGCAATGTATCAGACAAAGGCCTAATATCCACTATATACAGGGAACTACAGGGAACTCAAGAAACTAATCTCTCCCAAATCTAACAAACCAATAATTAAATGGGAAAGGGATCTAAAGGGAAATTTCTCAGAAGAGATAAAAATGGCAATTAAACACATGAGGAAATGTTCATCATCCCAGGGCATAAAGGAAATGCAAATAAAAACAACCCTGAGGTACCACCTTACCATAGTCAGAATGGCTTAGATCCTAAATTCAAACAACAACAAATGAAGGTGGGGATGTGGAGAAAGATTAGTGGTGGGAATGCATTAGCAGTGGGAATGTAACTAATGCAACCACTCTGGAAAAAGCAGTCTGGAGTTTCCTCAGAAAACTAAACATACACCTTACCTATGACCCAGCTATATCACTCCTAGGTATCTACCCTGAGCAACAGGAACCAGGATCCAAGGACACATGCACCTCCATGTTCATTGCTGCACTTTTCACAATAGCCAAGATATGGAAACAACACAGGTGCCTACTACAGATGAATGGATCCAAAATTGTGGTACCTATATACAATGGAATTTTTTATGTAGCCATTAGAAAGGACAAAATAATGACATTTGTAGGGAAATAGAACTAGAACAAATCATGTTGAGCAAAATAAGCCAAGCTGACATATGGTCTCCCTGATATACAAGTGCACATGAGGGAATATAGGAGGAGGATATAGAATCAGAAAGAAACAAGTGATAAAATACAGCAAAGGGGTCTATCAGCTGCCCTGGACATCCATGAAAGTGAACTACACAACTCAAGGGCAGTGGTGGAAGGGAGGGAATGAGAGAGAAAGAGGGAATAGCTTACACTAAGCACAAAGAAGGAAATGTGCATATCACCCGACATGGAAGAGATAGTTGTATTGTCAAAGTTTGTAGAGTTCACAAGCTTCATAGACCATGATGATGACAATTAGCCTTATAAAGTTAAAAATGTGTTTTGACTTTGGCTAACTATCCCACAATATTGTGGAAATTTATGTAATTACTTAATCTCAATAAATAAATTTTAAAACATTGGAAACAAGCAAATCTGCACTCAAGACAAAAGGTGAGATTTTATAAACTACTAAGTCTATAAGCAATTTTTAATTTATGAACATGTTCCTCAAGCTGGACCTGTTTTTTCTGTTTTTAAATTTTGGACATACTTAGGTTCATAAAATGGAACGTACAGTAAAGAGGAATAAAAAGCAACTCACCAGAGATCCTTTCATTCTTTCTTGCTGTTGACAATGAACAGATGATTCGGGAAGCATGGCTGGAAGATAAGCCAAATGACATAGTCAGGAAAAAACCTGTGTGATTTTGCCCCAGATTTTCCTGCTCAAACCATTATACATAAGCTGGAAAAGCATAAATCCTTCTTATAAGGGAGGATTGTTTCAAGTGTGAAGTAAAGCATTGAACACTCCACTAAAGACAAATCCACAGTCCATTAGTTGGTATAGTATAAAAGCAATTCATGTCTATGTTTAATATACATGTTGTAGAATTCATAAAAACTAATGTTCCCACAAAAAATAATTGAATAATTGAAACAAAAAAAATTATATCACATTTTTACTAAAACTAGTTATTACTGAAATACACTTAGGGACACATGAGCTATTAATCTATTAATGCACAGGTATCCATCTTAGGACTCCAGTGACCATTTGTGCTCTACCTCATACATACTTAGACACCATGGAATGCATGTATGTTATAACTTAATTTTTCTCACCCAGAGTTATACCGGAAAAATATATACAATTCGTTTTTCTAATGTTATAGTGTTCCAATAATGGTTGCCAAATGGCCTAATTCCCTGTATCGAAATACTCAGAGCACCCTTGTGCAATGACTTGCTATTTGCCATTGAACCTGCTTGACACCAGTAAAGATGATGCAAACACAGGTTTGAGAAGCTCCTAATTCTCACTTTACTAAACAGTCAAATTAAGAACCTTGGGGGCTAGGAAGGTGGCTCAGTGGTAGAGTGCTTGCCTTGCATGCATGAGGCCCTGGGTTTGATTCCTCAGTATCACATAAGCAAAAAGAAAAAAGCTGGGGCGACCCAGGCCACCGGCAGCGGGATGCGGGGGGCCTGGCCACAGAGAACTCAGAGAACTCCGGGGCCTGGAGTGCAGTGCGTGCGGCGCCCCGCCCAGCCCCGCCCAGCCCCAGCCTCGCCTCACCTCCCGGCCCAAAAGGCCGCGTGCACTCCCCAGTACCCTGATTTCTGCAGGGGGCAGTGGGGTGTAGTCTCCAGAAAGCAGTGCTTCCTCCAGCACCTCCGTTGGACTTTGTGGTGGATTCCAAGGTGTGACACCTCCCTGGGATAGCTTCCCTGACAGCCTACAGTTCCATTAGACTGGTTGTATGTTTGTCATCTGGGTATTGCAGAAGGGCCTGGGGTAAGTGCCACTGACCGCCAGAGCCTCGGTCCTGCTGAAGTGAACAGTCTTAGGGACCCTGCAAACTACTTACCAGCACTGAGGATGCTCCCTATTTGGAAAGAGATTCTAAGTTGCACATCTCAAGTCCTGGAGAAGTAACATGTCCAAAGTGGAAAGGGAGCAATGACAAGGCCTTCAGCCTGTCAATGGCTTATGCTGTCAAAGCCCGGATTGGAAGCAGGCCCTGGGGTTTTGAAGACCAGCCGTGGAGTTAAGCTGGGAAATGCAAGATAGAGGGGCCCTTCATGCTGCATCATCTCATAGCAGAAAGCAGAAGAGGAAGGGACAATGAGAGAGAAAGAGCTTGAACTCACAACTTCAAGCTCTTTAATAATGAGCATGAAACCATTTGGGGATTTAAGTTTCCACTGCACATTCAAACCGCAACAGCACCTATCATGGGCCAGCAGTTTGTAGATGAAGTTGCATTGGCTACAAGATCTGGTGGATGTTGTGAATGAAGACTTATGAGTGAAATTGGTCTGTCTGTTACTCATCAGTGAGAAGTTCCTGGCTGTCACTCTTCCTTCTAATACTCTATTGAATTTAGAGATTACCCAGCTGCTTTCATCTGATTCAATAAGCAGAGCAAAGGAAAATGTGGTCAACTACCTGAGGCTGTTACCATTGCTTTCAATTTGGGGATGAAAATGGAAGGAACTGGAAGAATGTTTTAATGGTCAGCTATTGGCTGGAAGCAGCCCCTAGAGCACATGACCTCATTTCTCAGCTTCTACAAGCAAATGCAGTCTGAAAATACTAAGTGGAGGATTCCAAAAATTAACTAACTTCTTACAGTATGTTGTTGTGATTGTTGTTTTTGCCAATCCCTTATTGTGCCTAGTTTACAAACGAAACACTATCCTAGGTGTACATGGATAGGAAAACCATTGGTCCTGCAAGGCTCAGTTCCATTTGTGGTTTGGGGCATCCTCTAAGGGTTGTGAAATAGGATACAAGGGATTGTAACATAGCATGTCTATAGGCCAACTCCAGGTAGCAGGCCTTCGATGAGACACATGTTGTAAACATAGGCAGAAAGAGGAAATGTTTGTAGACAAAGAACAAAAATGTCACCCCATTTGTAGATTAAAAAAAAAAAAAAAGTAAAGCCAGGAGCCTATGGTTCAGGCCTATAATCCTAGCTACTTAGGAGACTGAGATCTGAAGATTTCAGTTCAAAGTCAGCCTGGGTAGAAAACTCAGACTCATATCTCCAATTAATCACACACACACACACACACATGCACACACACACACCACACACACACACATGCACACACACACACACACAGCTGGGAGTGGTGCTGTGGCTCAAGTGGTACTAGCCTTGAGCAAAAAAGCTCAGGGACAGTGCATGAGTTTCAGCCCAGGACTGGCACAAAAATAAATACATATACATACATACGTACATGCATACATACATGCATACATACATACATGCATGCATGCATACACGTCCTTCCATGAAGCCATGGAACAGCAACCACGTCAGAATTGCTTGGTCAGGAGGTAACAGAGAACTCAGCCTGCATTAGGTTCATAGGAGGAAAATCTTCCAGCTCAATATGAAACTAACTTTGACCCCATTTTACAGTTAAAAAGAAAGAAAGAAAAAAAACACACCCAGAAGTCCCAATCCTTTAAAATCCTATCTTTAAATAAAACAGAATTCTAGTCTCAAAAAAAAGAAAAAGAAAAAAGCCAGAAGTGGCACTGTGGCTCAAGTGGTAGAGCGCTAGCCTGGAGCTGAAGAGCTGAGGGACAGAGCTCAGGCCCCATGACCGGACCCCCCCCCCAAAAAAAAAGAACCGTGGCCATCCTGCTGGAGATACAGGGCCTAATAAAGATGCAACATAAAATCCTGCTCATAGGAGTGACACAATCCCAACCACCCACCCTCAGCAAAGGACCCAGAATATTAAAGTTTTCCATGTTACTTAAACAACATTAATACAAAATACTAAGCTGAGGACACCCCAAATTTTAGGTTCATAAAAGTTAAATATAATGAATTAAATAGCTGTAAACTTTTGCTTATACTTGATGGCTTATCACATAGGAATTGCTATTATCCCCAGTTCTATTTTGTTTTGTTTTTACACAATTACTTAGAATGGAAATTTGCTAATCTAAAATAACATGAACTGGGTTGTAGGGGAGGGAAAGTAAAAGAAAATGGAGGGAAGGGAGAACAAGTTTGAAAAGAAATGTACTCATTACCTTATTTATGTAACTGCAACCCCTCTACACATCACCTTGACAATAAAAAAGGAAAAAAAAAAGGAAGTAAAATCTGAAACACCATCTTACTGACCATACATAATTGCTCTGTGTGAGAGAACACAGAAACACATAGACCTACAAAGTCCTTGATCACCTATATAAATGTTTGGTAATAAAATTAGAGATAATTATGTTGAATTCTCTATTGGTGAAAAACAAAATGAACTTTACGGTGACATTTGCCAAGAATGAGAATCTACTCTGCAGATTTCAGTGAGGATGTTTTAGGAAAGACAATATGAATCATTTTAAAGCAACGTTTGTATCTTACTACTGGTTTTGTCCGCATCACCTGAATGCTTTCATACTTTAAAAAACTTTAAAAGATTTAATTATTGGCAATGTGTCTGTATTCACAATGCTTGACACCGGGAGTGAAATATTTCAGGGTGGGCATTTTTTTTCTTTTGGGATTTGGACTATCATCATAAACATAAGTGACTGAACATCACTCCTTAAACATTAAAAAATTTCTATTTCAGGTTGGCCGCAGTTGCTGGATGGTAGGCGGTGGCCGTGGCCTGCTGGAGAATGCAAACCCCCTCATCTATGAGTGCTCTGGGGAGCTGCCCGTGACTGCAGGGGAGGAGGACGAGGAGGTTCCCGACAGAATTGACGCACCAGAGATCTTCGATCTTATTCGCTCCATCAATGACCCAGGGCATCCCCTGACCCTAGAAGAGTTGAACGTAGTAGAGCAAGTTCGGGTTCAGGTTAGTGACCCTGAGAGCACAGTGGCAGTGGCCTTCACGCCCACCATTCTGCACTGCAGCATGGCCACCCTTATTGGTTTGTCTATCAAAGTCAAGCTTCTGCGATCCCTTCCCCAGCGTTTCAAGATGGATGTGCGCATTACCCCAGGAACCCATGCCTCGGAGCACGCAGTGAACAAACAGCTTGCAGATAAGGAGCGAGTAGCAGCCGCCCTGGAGAACACCCACCTACTGGAGGTTGTGAATCAGTGTCTGTCAGCTCGCTCTTAAGCTTGGCTTCTGACTCCCAGCCTGCACACTGGTCTCTACTGGCCCCAGCTGCATCCAGGGGTCATGACTTTGTTTTCTTGAATCACTGACAATGAGAAATTAACATTTTGCATTTTGTAATAAACCTTTAATTTATATTCATTAAAAAATTTCTATTTCAGATTATTTTATTAGACATATTTCTACCAATTATAGCTGGGAGTAGAGATGTGGCTTAAGTGGTAAACATTACCTTTGAGCAAAAGAAGTTCATAGTGTTTAGACCTTGATCTCAAGAACTGGGACTAGCACACAAAAAGAGGGCATTGTATTTTAATTATAGTTTATCAATTGTCTTGGAATATATTTTTAGGCACTCTCTCATTTTAAGTGGTGTAAAATATGCTCATTATTCTTTTGGAGAAATTGTAATTTATCAACAACAGAAAGTAGAGGGGCTGGGAAGATGGCTCAGTGTAGAGCGCTTGCCTTGCATACATGAGGCCCTGGGCTAGATTCCTCAGCACCACATAAGCAAAAAGAAAAAAGCTGGAAGTGGCGCTGTGGCTCAAGTGGTAGAATGCTAGCCTTGAGCTGAAGAGCTGAGGGACAGCACCCAGGCCCAGAGTTCAGGCCCCACGACCAACCCCCCCCCCAACAAAAAAAAAAACCCAAAAAACAAAAAAAACAGAAAGTAGAGAATATCCATGTTAGTAACATTTTAAAGTTGCAAATGCCATAAGAAGTGCACAAAAATAGGACCAACATGTTCCTATAAGGTATTTTAAGGAATGTTTATGCCTTATTAACTTCAATTTCTAAGAGGAATTTCCTAAGTGAATTATTACTTTTTTAAGAAGATTGTGGCAAATGGGTAATACTAGCTAAATCTTCAGGATATATAACATCTGCAAAGCATACAGCCTTGAGCAATATATATTTTCTCAAGGTTTCTTCTACAATTTTCTTAGAAGGCCAAAGGCCTCTTCAACACTCTGAACTGCCAGGAAGTACCAACATGTTAGAGCTAGCATTAGCAAATCCACAGATGGGGCACTGAAGGTAAGTATGACAGATTACATACTATAAATAATTGTGGAAAGAGGCTGAATAAATCATTGAGAATTGGATTAGGGATTGGTACCTAGACCGATACTTTCAGTTGTGATAATTTTCCTTCTACCCTAAACCATATCCTCCTGTGCCCTCTGATAACTATGCTCTGGCTTATTCCTCAGCTCAGCTCACCTTCCCTCCTGAAAGTTGGTCTAAACCTTTCAAAAGCGTCAAGTGATTGCTCCTTTCCAAAGCATCAAGTGATTGCTTTAAGAAGTAGAACCAATTATTGCTTAGGGGAAGGAAAGGTAAAAACATCTTCACCTTCCTGTGCTTTTCTGCCTCTGTTCTTTAGGAGGGAGATTTCTATTTGTATGGTGCCCTCCTTGCTAGGCTTCATTCCTGAAACTACAGGACCAGCACACACTACTCCAATATCCCACATAGACCTTTCTCTAAAAACAAGATCACGTACAAACATGAGTAAACAAGCCAGAAGTGCTAAGAAGGCTAACAAACAGAAGCAGAGTACAAAAAAAAACAAGAAGACACACACAGAAGCAGAGTAAAAATGCCTCTCAGATAAACAACACAGAACCCCAAAATAGAACTGCAATATAAGAAGATTCAAGGCACACACTTTACAATTTTACTGCAATTGTTACCATGCTCATGTTACAGCAGGGCAAAGTGAATTAAAGTCACATGGGTTAACAACAAAATCTCTAGGTCATAATAAATAATAAACATAAAGTTCCAGGGTCTCCTAGGCTGGAGAAACACCCAAATTGCTCTTGGAGCTTCAGAAGCCAGATTCTGGTGTCTGGAAGCACACAGGCTAATGGCAGCACAAGTTCATGACTCCCAAACAAATCATCAACCCCAGACTGGAGGAACACCTGCAAGGTAGAACCACCGGGTCCTGTGCCCAACTTGCAGTTAGTGCCTGACATCGGATCTGTAGCTTGAGATCCCTTACAGTTACAACTCCCAAAGTCCACTGAAGAGAGGCTGAGTGCCTGCCTTGGGGCTCTCACCTACTGAATGCAAAACTGCACTTCAGAGCACTTCCAACAGCAATGCAAAGAGCCAGGAACCACAATTTATAAATGGAAAACACCAATCATGGGTGGGGAGGCGCACATGCAGAAGGATCTAACACACACACACACACACTCAAAGTATCTAGGTACAATTGAGATTATAATTCCCACAAAGTGATGAGCCATCCTTGAGGAAGTAGACTCCTTGCAGAACTTGGACCAATGCTTGACCCTAGGCTTGCTTAGATGCATGGGGACCTTCCTCTCCCAACTGTAAATTGAGTTTCTTCTTGAAAAATCAGTTTGCTTCCTGAAAAATTCCAAGACCAAACAGAGAAAGGAAATGTTTGGGGAGCATTAAATGAGTTGGCATTTTAGTTCTTTGTTCTAATAATGTAATTGAGGTTATGAGACGGTTGTTTCCATTTTTTATTTTTGTTTAACACATATGTTCTGCTGAATGTAAGTTATGTCTCTGTTTTGCCTTAAATTTTGGAATAACTACCCTCTCACTGTAAAGATAGTCATAGCCACTAAATTGATTCTTGGATCATTTTCCACTGCTCAAATGTATACACTGGAATGAAACAGTATGATTGTTAGGTAGATATAAAACACAATGCTTGTGTCATTAGATTTCTCAAAAATCTATTAATTAATTTCCCAGAAACTACCAAATTCCATCAATGAAACAATAAGGCATTTTTGGTTGGTTGTTTCTGAATTTTGCCTTTCCTTTAATGTGTTTGTTGCTATTGGTCCTGTTGCTTGAACTCAGACCTTTGGCAAATTTGCTGTGTTCTACTTGCCTTTTCTTCATTAATTTCTTCAGCTAACTAATGAAACTCCTACAGGAGTTTCTCAGAGCATGGTATATTACCTCTATTGCCCTTCAAGAAATGCTGGATTGCTGTAATCAGGGTGAATATGGGTTTGAGTAGAGGAATGAAGTTTAGGGTAGGTCTGAGTTGTGGTGACGTTTTATCACTTGCCTCAATCCAGTCTGTTTTTGTCTTGTTTTGCACGCCCTACTTTGTTTTGAATTCCTACCTCTTGTCTGATCCTAAAAGTTCCACTCAGTAACTCCAGGCTATATATCTAAGGGAACTCTAACTAGTTTTCCCAGACCTTATCAATCAGCAATAAATCTACTGTCTCCCTCCCTCATATCTGAGTTTCCATGCTTCTCTCTTAAAGGTTTCTTGTGATTTTGGATGATAAAGTATGATTTGGAAAGACTGGATAGGAAACGTTCATGCCTGATATTCAGTCCTCCAGTGTATGGGATCTCCATGTCTCTTTTGTGGACCTGATCTATTCCTCATAAAAATGGAGATCATAGGGCATATTTGTAAGTATAAGCTTCAAATTGAGAGCATCTATACTAATATAAAGGAAAGAATAATTTCCTTCTATAAAAGTAAATTACTGAGAGGCAAGGAGGCAAGGATCAGGTAAAAACGGGGTGCTTTGAAGACTAGCTATACAGTGCAGTTTTCATTTTTCGAGATTACATTTTAGATCCATTTATTTAAAAATGTTTTATTTTTTATACTAGTATAAACAGAACTGACGCCCTACATTATTTTAAAATTGTTCATTGCTCACAAAGGAAAGTTCATTATTATTTTTGGAGGGAGGTCCGGTCATGGGGCCTGAACTCTGGGCCTGGGCACTGTCCCTCAGCTCTTCAGCTCAAGGCTAGCACTCTACCACTTGAGGCACAGCAATGCTTCCGGCTTTTTCTTTTTGCTTATGTGGTGCTGAGGAATCAAACTCAGGGCCTCATGCATGCAAGGCAAGCACTCTACCACTGAGCCACTTTCCCAGCAAGTTCATTATTTTTATACATACAGTATACCCTGTTAGTTCAGTGAATTCAGTTATTGACCATAATTACTTTTAATGAGTTTTGTGATTTTCTAAATAAAAGAAAATGTTAGCTTTAGGCACCAGTGGCTGTTGCCTATAATCTGAGTTTCTCAGAAGATTGACTTCTGAGGACTACAGTGAAAGCCAATCTGGACAAAGAAGTATATGAGATTTATCTCCAATTAACCATCAAAAAACCAGAAGTGGAACAACAGCTCAAGTGGGAAAACTCTAGCCTTGAGTAAAAATCTCGGGGATAACACACTCTCCCAGAGTTTTAGGCCCAAATAAAAAGATAATTTTATCTGCACAAAAGATAATTACACCCTTCCTTTCTACATAGATACTTACATTTCTATTGTCAAATTGACCTTACAAGGAACTCTAGTACAGTGCAACTTAAAATTGATGAGTATATATATTTATTTTAGGATATTACTACTTGTAGTTTCACCATTATGTATCATTATGTATGGCTATCAACTGTTCTTTTTAAAAAAGAAATATTTTTACTAACATCTATCAGTTATACAGGGGAGTTTCATGGTAACATTTTTTTTTTGGTCGGTCATGTGGCTTAACTCTAGGCCTGGGCGCTGTCCCTGAGCTCTTCAGCTCAAGGTGAGCACTCTACCACTAGAGCCACAGCACCACTTCCTGTTTTCTGGTGGTTAATTGGAGATAAGAGTCTCTTTGGACTTTCCTGCTCTAGCTTTTCTGCCCATGCTGGCTTTGAACCATGATCCTCAGATCTTAGCCTCCTGAGTAGCTAGGATTACAGGCGTGAGCCACTGGCGCCTGGCTTCATGGTGATATTTCAATACAATAATATAATTTACTTCATCAGCCCCACTCAATCATTCTCCCTCATTCACTCTCCTTCCTAAAATAATTTTAACCTACTTCATTGCACTGTTTTTGTAAATGGTTCTATATACTTTGACAGAAAGAGAATAAACATATTATTTGCATTGTATAAGAATAAAACAATGAGGGCTGGGAAGGTGGCTCAGTGGTAGAGTGCTTGCCTTGCATGCATGAGGCCCTGGGTTCGATTCCTCAGCACCACATACGCAAAAAAATAAAATGAAAAAAAGAATAAAACAATGAAACGTCCAAATTATTTTACATCATGATGAAGAGAATAAGGAATAGAATACATTATAAACATATATGAAAATGTCATAATGAAACCCTAAGTATATAACTAATATATTCAGTTTCTTTTGTTCCTTTCTTTGAACTGTCTTTGACCTTTTATTTTTTCCCCTCTACCCTCTTCACTGGGCAGAGCCACTCCACACCCAGCTTTGACCCTCTTCTGCATCTTGCAGGCTCCATTAAAGGCAAAAAGTTCTGGCGATTTTAGGAACATCCATTATCTCAGAGTCTGAAAGCTGGGTGCCAGTGGCTCACTCACACCTATAATCCAAGCTACACAGGAGACTAAGATCTATGGATCAGAGTTCAAAGCCAGCTCAGGTAGTCAGCCGTGGGGTTTGAAATCAGGGTCTGGGTGTTGCCTTGAACAACTTTTCCTCAAGGCTAGTGCTCTACCACTTTCAATTACAGCTGGTGGTTAATTGGAGATAAGAGGCTTGCTCTGGTTGGCTTTGAGCCTCAATCCTCAGATCTCAGCCTAATGAGTAGCTACAAGTGTGAGCCATTATAGCCTGGCTGGTGAGACTCTTATCTCATATGAACCACCAAAAAAGCTGGAAGTGGAAACCTAGCTCTAATGGTAGGGCATCAACCTTATCTAAACACAAAAGCTGAGGGAGAGGTCTTGGAGCCTGAGTTCAAGCCACAGAATCAGCACATGTCCATACATGCATGCATGCATACATACACTCATACACACACATACAAAGTAGTCTAATAGTGAAAAAAAACCCTCCAGAATGACATATGATAGGTGAGATTTGAAAGAACAAGGAAGGTAAATATACAAACAAATGAAGTTGACATCTGCTGTGGTTAACCTTGAGGTTGAACTTAATTGGAATCAATTTAATTGGATTTAGATGTACCCAGCTGATTAGTAAAGCACCAATCTGGGGAGGGGGACCTTCCCTAGCAGATTAACTGAAGCAGAAATCCCTCCTGCTTGCAGGTGGCACCATCCTTTAGGCTGGTGTTCCATATGGAATTCAAAGGGACCTCTTATCCCTCCCAGTGCTCCCTGGCTTCCATGAGTTGTTCTGCTTTGTCCTGATTGCCTGACATCTCTTACACTGCACAAAAATAAATCCTTTCTCCCTTATTTGGGTCAAGTATTTTGTTATGGCAACAACATCAAAACATATGACTAACACAACCTAATCTGCCTCTTTTCCTTCTACCGCCAGTTTTATTTATTTATTTTTGCCAGTTATGGGATTTGCACTCAGTTCCTGAGCACTGGCCCTGAGCTTCTTTGGGCTCAACCAAGGTTAGTGCTCTACCACTTGAGGCACAGTGCCATTTCCAGCTTTTCCTGAATAGTTTATTAGAGGTAAGAGTTTCACAGACTTCCTTTCCTGGCTGATTTGAAACACATCCTCAGATCTTAGCCACTTGAGTAGCTAGGATTATAGGTTTGAGCCTAGCCACCTTCCACCTCTTCTTCTTCTTCCTCTTGGTTCTTCCTCCTCTCTCCTCCCCTCCCTCTTCCTCCTCACCATGCTAAATAAATATAGGCTTTACCACTAAATGAGACACCCAGCCATAGGTTGCCATCTTTACCCAATATAACAGCTGACTTTAATGGGTTGCTGACTATATAGGCCAGGAACCAACCCACCTTTTGCTATGTGAAATTGCTAACAGACCCAAGAGATAGGTAATGATTACCTTGGCCACTGGAACACATAAAAAATGATCACTCAGGGCCAAGATCACAAAACTGTGGGTGTTGTGGATTCCATGCTAGAGGAATGTGAGGGGTATGGGGCTGGGAATGTGACTTAGTGGTAGAATTCTTGCCTAGTGTGCATAAAGGACTGGGTTCGATTCCTCAGAACCACATAAACAGAAGTGGCACTGTGGCTCAAGTGGGAGAGTGCTAGCCTTGAGCAAAGAGAGGCTCAGGGACAGAGCTCAGGCCCTGAGTTCAAGCCCTAAGACTGGCAAAAAAAAAAAAGAAAGCAAGGAGGGTGAGGGTAGGGGATGACAAAGGCTACACACACAAATGGAGTATTATTTGAGGGTGAGCAAATTGGAAAGGCCAGGATAAAATTGGAAAGGATAAATTGGAAAGACCAGGATAAAAGACCCAGCTCTGGCATATACTAATTTGTGACATCAAAGACAAGTCATTTGATTTTGTTTGTCTCTATTTCTATATCTGTAAAATGGGGATAATCACAACCCTCATATCTAAGCTTCCTGAGTAGCTAGAATTACAGGCATGTGCCACCAACACCTGGCTAGTGATGATGAATTTTAACATATTAGTTCTGCTAGACTGTAGTACCTCATTTTTGAGGCAAACATCAGTATATGTTGCTACGAAAATACTTTTGGATGTGATTACCATTTTAATCACATGGGTAAAGTTTAAATGGGTAAGTCCAAATAATTTTAAACTTTGGGTAAAGAAGAGTGATTACCTTTCCTAAAAGGAATGGCCTTTACTCAATGACTCGATAAACTTCAGAAGAAAGTTGAAGTTACCCAAATTCTGTCACTTAGCTGCAAAGTAGAAATTCTACCTGTGTTTCCAATCTACAGATTAATGATGCAACATGAGTTCTTGTTGAGCTATCAGGCCTGATATCCCCCAATCTACATATATTATAATGCATGTATATACACATGTATGATACACATGCATATATAAATTTCCCTTTAGCTTATTCTGCCTCAAACTAGTACTGTACTTCTTGAAATACACCTTCATTTCCAGGTTTTGACTGGTGTGTGGGAGATAAGACTTTCTGGCTTTGAACCATGGTCCTCAAATCTCAGCCTCCTGAATAGCTCAAACTATAGGCATGAGTCACTGTCATATGACACATATATGACATCTTGGTTCTGTTTCCAGAGAAATCAAAGACACTGGCTTTTCTTCCTTCATGTGGACCTTATACTCAGCCCCTCCAGGAGCTCAAGCCACCTAGTAGGAAGTCAATATATACCAAGGATCTGGGTCAGGCCTGGGGTGTCACACAGGATGCCAGGCTTATTCCCTGGCTGCTAGCAAAGGAGGTTCTGACAAAGGGGCAAGAAACTATGAATTTGTCTTGGGGGATGGTCAGAAATCTTTTTCTTTTCTTTTTATTTTTTTGGTGCCAGTACTAGAGCTTGAACACAGGATATGGGTGCTGTCCCTCAGCTGTTTTATTCAGGACTAGCACTCTACCACTTGGGCTCCTGATCCATTTGAGGCATTTTAGTGGTTAATTGGAGATAAGTCTCACACTGGCTTCAACCAAGATCCTCAGGTATAAGCCTCCTGAGTAGCTAAGATTACAAGCATCAACTACCAGCACCTGGCTCAGATAGTATTATTATGGGTCATATTAATTTCATTTTTAGCTGTGTGGCTCTAATCAAGTGGCTTAATCTCTCTGACTCCTATTTCTTTTTTTTTTTTTTTGTCGGTGGTGGGGCTTGAACTCTGGGCCTGGGCGCTGTCCCTCAGCTCTTCAGCTCAAGGCTAGCACTCTACCACTTGAGCTACAGCGCCACTTCCTGACTCCTATTTCTTGATAAGAGAAATGAGGATTTTAAAAAAGCAGAATAATAATAATAAATACTTTGTGGGGGTGGCTATGGATATTAGATAGGATAAAGATAAAACAAATGAAATATCCCTCTCTCAAATATGGCAGATATTAGTTATCAGTATTTATTATTTGTCATTACTTGGGCTAGCCTTGATCTGAGAAGCCTTCTAAGGTGCAAGGTAGATGAGAGAAGTCCCACTGCCGCCTCTTCCCTGTCCCACCTCACTGGCCCCCTTTGAGGTCACCAGAGGCCCCTGGCCATGATAAATGTCCCGTCCTTATAGGCTGACTTGCTGCCAGAATTGACTTTAACCACTAGTGCTCTGGCTGTATGTTTGAGGAAAGTGGCTAAATGCTGCTGGGGACAATGGGGAGATAGCAGCTCAATCTAGACTATGGTCTTTGAAGGTTCCCCTAGACAATAAGGAGAAAGAGAGAGAGAGAAGGAGAGGGAGAAAGAGAAAGAAGAAGAAGGCTGCTCCACAAGCTGTTTAGTCTATTAATCGTGGTGCTGACAGTCTTTTCTGGCTGGCCCAGGGCTGCCAACTGGGCTGGAGAGACCAGCCCTTCCTTTTCCTGGGGTGCTGATGTTGTAGGTATTTTTGTTTGTTTGTTTTTACATTTTTCCTGGCTACCACAAGAACATGGGATAGGAGAAAGATCAGATTGGAAGATTTTAGGAATGTCACAGAAAGGCTCAGACTCCAGGGAGTGGACACCCATCTCTGCCTCTTCTGGTCAGGAGAGGTCCTTGATGTCCTTAGTTTCTTAGTCTTCACAAGAGAAGCAAAGGCTAGCACTTCCTTCCCAGGGCCCAGCCCAAGGAGTATTTGATAGGCCTGAACTAAAGTACAGCAGGGGCTCTATAGGGAGAATCTGGCATTCAGCACCAGCCAGACAAATGGTTAAAAAACTCAAGTTTGGCTCCTGGCTCTCTGTAGGTTCTCAGATACCTAGCAGCTTCTATTTCACTCAGCTCTTGGAAATAGTTCTTTCCTTCCTATCCCTCCCTCCGTCTCTTCTTCCCTTTCCCCCTTCCTTCCTCTCTTTTATTATCAGTCTTTGGGCTTAAACTCAGGGCCTAGGTGCTGTCATTGAACTTTTTCTCTCAAGAGTAGCTTTCTATCACTGAGACACAGTTCCAATTCTGGTTTTCTGGCTAGGGTTACAGGTATGAGTCACTGATGCCCAGATCTTTGTCCCCTCCCACTCTCCATCCCCCCCCCCAACTCTTTCTGTTTTCTTGAACTCAGGGTCTGGGCACTGTTCCTGAGCTGTTTTGTTCAAGGCTGAAATCCTACCACTTGAGCCACAGCTCCACTTCCAGATTTTTAGTAGTTAATTGAAGATTGGAGCCTCACAGTGTTTCTTGCCTAGGCTAGCTTTGAACCGCAATCCTCAGATCTCAGCCTCCTGACTAGCTAGGATTACAAGTGTGAACCACCAACACCTGGCTTGGTTGTCCTTTTCAAGAACTATAACTGCAGGCAGAGTAGTTAGTGCTATACTGAAACACCAGCCAGGCACTGTGAAAAGGGCATAAATGTCTCAACTGGCCTAGAATCAAACATTATTAAAACCATTCACACTGGGGAAACTAAGCTCACTTAAGCAGCTTTATCTAGAAGACTCAACAATGAGATGTACAAGCCGTTATGTCGAAAACGAACTTTACAACTTTGGGGGGAGAGGGGGGAGGAGGATTGAGTGGGGGGAGGGAGGAGGATTGGGTGGGGGGTGGGGGGGAGGATGGGAAGGGATGGGAAGGGGAAACAAAGGAGGAGGCTACAATGCTTGATAAGAAATGTACTCAATATCTTGCCCATGTAATTGTAACCCCTCTGTACAGTATTTTCACAATTAAAAAAAAAGAATCTATGCCTGATGCCAATGGTTCACATCTATAATCCTAGCTACTTAGGAGGCTGAGTTCTGAGAACCATGGTACAAAGCCAGCTTGGACAGAAAGGTCTGTAAGACTCTTATATCCAATGAAGAATTAAAGAGCAAGAAGTGGAGCTGTGGCTTGGCAGTGTGCCAAGCTTGAGAATAAAAGCTCAGGGACAGCATCCAGAGTCAAAGTTCAAGGCCTACTAGTGGTGCATGTGTGCACATGCATGCACACACACATAAAGCACACACACACACACAGGACACAGAATTTCTCTAGCCTGTTTTTCTCTTGGGTCACATGTGTTGCTTGTAGGAAAGGTACTGGGACAGGGGCAGAGATTAGTTGTCCGATGCCATTGACTCACCAGAAATTTTTCTCCTCTGTAATATGGAAATGAGGATACCTGACTTAGATGGTTGTTGGGAGCATTAGATGAGCTAACAATAAAGTGTGTGTGTGTGTGTGTGTGTGTGTGTGTGTGTGTGCCAGTCCTAGGGCTGTCCCTGAGCTTTTTTGCTCAAGGTTGGCATTCTACCACTTGGGCCACTGGTGCACTTCCAGCTTTTCTGGTGTTTAATTGGAGATAAAAGTGTCACAGGTTTTCCGACCCTGAGCTTGAGCTGGCACTGAACCACAACCATCAGATTGCTAGCCTCCTGAGTGGCTAGGATTACACATGTGAGCCACTGGCTTATGGCTGCAATAAGGTTTTAATGAAGGAGAGCTGGTGAGATTCTTCAGTACCTATTTCATGTGACCTTCTCTGAGACCCCTAAAGTACAATCAGTGGGAGACTCTGCCTTCAAAGCACCAAGAGGAGTCAATACCAGCCAAGTAATGCTGCATTGACAAACAGCCTGGCCTTTTTTCTACTCACAATATGAGTTCAAGGTGAGTCAGTAGGAGCTTCTGTTCTTCTTATGAGGGACAGAAGTCACTGAGCAGAGTCTCTGCTCTGACACACTTCCCTAAGATCACAGGCAAAGGGAAATGAACTCAGACTACACACTGACATGTTGTAATCATATGATTGTGCCTAACCATGAAAAGAACAGAAAGGTATAAGTCTACCATGTTTCAGCCAACAATCAGTCAAGTCTGACCCTGCTACATGAATTACCCACTTCCCATGGGACCAGGAAAAATCCCCTAAGTAAATCTGAAATGTCCTACTATATGAAGCAATTCAAGCAAGTCTATGCAAGACTTGCTGAGATGAGAGAGTTGAAGCATGTGACTGAGCAGAAAAATGCTGATCAAAGCCAGGTGCCAGTGGTTCACATATGTAATCCTAGCTACTTAGAAGGCTGAGGTCTGAGAATCCTGATTCTAAGCCAGCTCAGGCAGGAAAGTCTGTAAGAGACTCCTATCTCGAATGAACCTCCAAAGAGCCAGAAGTGGAGCTGTGGATCAGGTAGTAGAGCACTGGCCATTAAAAAACTAAAAGACAGCACCCTGGCCCTGAGTTCAAGACCCACCCCCCCACACACACAAAGAAAAAAAAAGCTAATTTAGTCCAAGTGCATGTACACATGTAAGTTTCAAAGAGGCAGAAACAAATATGATCACAGTTTTGAATGCAAAAAATACCAAGTCCCATCAGTTCAGAGGAGAGTGGAATGTATGTTCCCTCAGGGAACTGCATTCTGGGATATTTTGGGGGATCCTTCTACTAGGATACCTCTATATTTCTTGTGAGTCAAAGGCGGCAAGTTCTTCAAGAACCAGAAACTCACTTTTCACCCCAATCCAAGGGATTTGAAGTTCTAAGAGGATCTTTGCATTCACTCCCCAAGGAATCCACAGGATCTGAGAAAGAAATAGGATGGGGAAAGCTGGATAAGGAAAGAGAAGCAGGGAGGCCCAGGGGTCTCTGTGCAAACGGGAAAATGGGAAAGGGACTGACCTGAGTAGAAACAACAGGATTAGCAGGTGGGGATGAGGGAGGAGAGCAAAGATGATGAGGGATCCAGTCCTACAGAAGGCATCACACCCTGGGATACAGGCATATGTGGAAAGAGTACTCCCCAGAAAGAGAACACTGGGGGCTGGGAAGGTGGCTCAGTGGTACAGCGCTTACCTTGCATGCCTGAGGCCCTGGGTTCGATTCCCCAGCACCACATAAACAAAAAGAAAAAAGCCGGAAGTGGCGCTATGGCTCAAGTGGCTCAATAACAATGGCTCAATAACAATGTTGGATCCTGAGGAGCCATCAGATCCATGATTCTGTATTCTACAATTGCTAGAAAACGCCTATATTTGTTGACCTCCGCCTCCTTTTGGAATGTTTCAAGTGGTAGAGCGCTAGCCTTGAGCTGAAGAGCTGAGGGACAGCGCCCAGGCCCAGAGTTCAGGCCCCATGACCGGACCCCCACCCCCAAAAAAAAGAAAATAAAAAAGAAAGAGAACACTGGACGAGGTCAGGGGACAGGAGAGGGCAGCAGAAGGGAGGCCAGATTGTAAAGTATGGAAATTTGAAATAAGAGTCCCAGACTGGGGCACCAAGGACCCTGGGTTCTAATTCTGACTACTGAGTGGTCAAATCTCTGTCCTCAGAGCCTCAATTTACTCCATCTGGGAAACAAACAAACCAAAAAAACAGGAAGAAGCACCGACTTTTCTGGTGCTGCCTCTGAGGACATCGGGGGAAAAGGAGCTGCAGAGTGGTGTTGGGTAGGGGAGAAGGCCGCACAGCACCAAAGCACTCACCTGACCGGCTATGGGGACCAGCACAGCTCCTGTCTCCCCGCCCCCCCATCCCCCCTCCCGGGCCACGAGGTGCCATCGGCCTGTTGCTGGAGGTTCAGAGCTCACAGCCCCAGGTTGGGCAGAAAGACCAGGGCCTCCAGTACCAAGGCGCCCGTCTGCAGAAGCCCCTACTGCTTCTGCCAGTTCAGAGCCAGTCACCATCGCCGTGCCCCATCTGACTCCGCCGACCCCGGCGGCCCCGCTGGCCCCGAAGCCCTGCTCCACACCCACCACAAGACCCCGGGTTGCGGAAGCCGCAACTCACCAAACTCAGGCAGCCGCAGCACCATCCAGGCCCCAATTCCCTAGCATTTCCGCCTCTCCCCAGGATGTAAGCCAGAAGATACCACTGACTCACTGCCATGGGGGGAGGGGTTGCAGCTACCAATAACAATGTTGGATCCTGAGGAGCCATCAGATCCATGATTCTGTATTCTACAATTGCTAGAAAACGCCTATATTTGTTGACCTCTGCCTCCTTTTGGAATGTTTCAGTCTGTCCGGGTGCCACCTGAGGGTCCGACCTCAGAGATACCCCCTCCATCGCTGCAATAGTGTATCCCGCTCCTCCACATCCCCTGCCCACCAGGCGGTGAGAAAGCAGATTTGAGTTCTTGTTGGGCGCTGAAATGGTGCCGGCTACACGCTGGTGAGAGGCCTCTGTTTGGGCGTGGTTGAGTGCGCTTCAGAATCCGATCCTGGCCTCCTTCTGCTGCTGCTGCTGGGAGGGAGTCCTTGGCTTTTCAGATAGTGGTAGATCCCTGCCATTCCCAGCCCCTGGAGTCTGGGACTCCCCACTCATCTTGGCAGGGCCCTGAGGACAACCAGATCTCATTTGACCCAGGGATCTCAGTGTCTTTTGGCATTCTTCCCTCCTTAGATCCTCAGCCGCTCCCACTGCCTTTCCTGGGGCAGCCCATAATCCTCCAGCTCCACCCAGAGCTGAGCTCCTTCCAGCACGAGAGTTCCCACCAGAATAGCTGGCCAGTCCCACTCTGCCCAGTTCTACCTGCGCCTGCAGAGAACCTCCTCTAGCCCCAGAGTTATGAACTATCACCTATATAGGAGTAGACACCATATTGCTCCCTAGCCCGTGGGCAACATGGCCCCACTAATCAATCTCTTTACAACAGTCCTTGTCCTGTATGTGCCTGCCTCTGCATGCTTCCCTGGCATGGCCAGAATGGATTCTTTCAGTGTCCTGTGCGGTGAAATGAGGCCCACGCAGTAATCCCTGTGCAATTCTGCCCACAGGTCCTAGGTTTCTTCGTGCAGAAGATACTAGATGTTGGGTGTGTTCACTCCCATATGTAATCCAGACTGCAGTCAGCGCCCACCAGCCTGTGACACCTATCTGCCATGCCTAGTGTTGGGGAGGTAACCCAAGCCTATCTACAGGCTTCTTCCTCACGCAGGTCTAGTCCCACACATATCCTCTGGACACTCAGTATAGGCTGAGCCCTTCCCAAAACCTCAGATTCAGTGTTTGTCTCCATTCAGCCCTATTTGGCAAGCCATCGGCCAGCACCCATGTGTGCCAGACCCTGTGCCAGGCTCCAGGAAGATGTGCAGGCAGTTCAAAACCCTGGGAGTTGAAATGGGGGTTGGGAACTGAAACATTAAACAAATATGCAGTTACCCAAGACAGTGAAATGTGTGCATAACTGTGGTAAGGGCTCTGAAGAAAGGCTGGACCACAGAGAATCTGGGCTTCTTGCTCCAGTACTCAATCCTTAACTGTTTCTTCCAACACCCTCCTCTCTGACATACTCCACAGTGCCCTCTTGATTCTCTGCCTCTCTAGCCCAACCACTGATTCTGGTGACTTACCAACCCCAGCCCTAGACAGACATCCTGATGACTCTCGCCTCCCATTTCTTCTAGCTCCAGGCCAAACAGTAAGGGGTCAGTTTTTCTCACATCACAGCTTGTTCTTAACACCTGTAACAAAACTTTGAAGGCTTGGGTCACCTTGGCTGAGTCTGCATTTCTGGGGATGACATGCAAGAGTTAATCAAACTGGGCAGTGGTGGATCATGCCTCTAATCTTAGCTACTCAGGAGGCTGAGTTAGTCCATGTAGCACCCTCATAACACCTCTTCTCAGAACTGACCCTACCCACAAATTCCCATAGTGTATGTAATGTGACCTGTGACTGCCCGTGTGACCCATGAAACTACCACTAAAATTTTGTTTAAATTCAGCCTATACCTGTCCATGGCTGCTGCTTCCATTTTTCCTTGGAGCAGGCCCAGCAGGTCTGCCCCCTCAATAAAGCCTTGAACTGTTCTCACGCACCTTTTATTTCTTACAAATTGGAGTCTCAGGCACTAATCTGACTTCAAGCCTCCATCCTTACTTCTCAGCCTTCTGAGTAGCTAGTATTATAAATGTGAGCCACGGCTACCCAACAAATTTGCCTATTTTTTGATACCTCATGGATGTGGAAACATATAGTTTTTTATATCTAGTTTAATTTACTTGCTATATTTTATAGATTCTTTCATGTTATTGCTCAGAATGTCATTCCTTTCTAAGATTCAATAATATTCCCTTGGATGGATTTACCACATTTTGTTTATCCATCAGTGGACATTTGGGTTGTTTCTACATTTTCACTATAGTGAATAACGTAGTCAATAACATTATATGTCTCTTATATAGAGCAGACTGATGTAACAGAGTAGACAAAGTCATCCTTTCATAAGAAACTCAGATGAACTTTGGGGACCACCTGTGGCTTTCCTTTACATTAACTATCCATGAGAATCCTTACAGCCTGTGAGGCCTATATGGTGTGACCAACTTACATCCCTGAGCTAAGCAGCCCAAGTAAAGCTGAGACCTTAAGATTTTAGCTCAAAAACCTCTCCACCATGGGAAGGTAAACTGAGGACCTTCCCAGACTAGGCACATTGTAACTACTGTATCCAGTAATTACTGCTTGAGCAAAGTATAGCAATCAGAAAGGAAAGTATTTAGAATCTCTCCCCTTCCCATCTCCTCTTCTTGCTCCCTAGATGATTTTGAAGGAATCTGGATTTGAGGTTTGTTTTGTTTTGTTTTTATCTTCCCAGATTCACTGTTTTTTGTCTCTCTTAAGGCTTGAACTCTGGTCCTGGGCACTGTTCCTCAGCTCTCAGGAAGTAATCTACCACTTCAGCCACAGTACCACTTCGGTTTTTCTGGTCGTTAATTGGAGATAAGTATCTCATGGACTTTCCTGCCCAGGCTGGTTTTGAACTGTGATCCTCAGACCTCAGTCTCCTGAATAACTAGGATTACAGGTGTGAGCCACTGGTGCCTGGCCAGAGTCACTTTTTGATCAAAGATGCACACCAGCCAAGTCTTCCCACAATAGGGAATCTGCCCTAATAACTGAGCCTCAATCTGGGACCTCTTTCATCACTTTTGCAATATAGGATGCACCAAGCAGGGGGAGGGGCTTCTTGAGCTTTCTCCTCCTCCCAGAGAAAAGTCTACTTCCAGGGGGAAAACAGAGTTGACCATGAACTAAAACTGAACCAGAACTGCTGCTTTCAAGTCTGAGCTTTCCTATGGGACAGTCATGGGCATTAAATGAGAATATATAATAAGGTGTTCCCTGGCCCTGGTGGCTCACACCTAGAATCCTAACTACTCAGGAAGCTAAAGTCTGAGGACTGGGGCTTGCCCTTAGGACCTGGGACCTGACCTTGAGTCCAGGCTAGCACTCCATCACTTGAGACAAAGCACCATTTCCAGCTATTTCTGAGTTGTTTACTGGAGAGTTTCATGGACTTTCTTGCCTGGGCTGGCTTTGAAACATGAACCTTAGATATCAACCTCCTGAGTAGCTAGGATTATAGCCAGGGCCTGGATAGCCCCCCACCTTGCTCATGCCATAGCCTTATTCTCTTTCTCATTTGGAAGCAGCCACACACCCTTTCCACCTTGTCATGAGTTCATTCCAGCCCTAAGGCTTTCACCCTAGCTATTGCCTCTGCCTGATCATTTCCATATTGCCCCTGAAGCTGGCTCCCTCTCATCCTACAGGTGTTGGCTTCAATGCCACTTCTTTACAGAGACCTTCTTTGTGTGTGGATTCTGGGATTTGAATGGGTTTGATCTCAGGATTTGGGCACTATTGCTTAGCTTTTGTATCTCAAGGCTGGCATTCTACCACTTGAGTTCTCACTTATGACTTATTGCTAGTTACTGGGAGATAAGAATTTCGCAGACTTTGCCCAAGCTGACTTTGAACCATGATCCTCAGATGTCAGTCTCCTGAGTAGTTAGAATTACAGCTGTGACTCACCATCACTCAACTCACAAGCACTCTCACCTGCACTGTTTATCTTGCTATGCGTGCTTCATGTAGTTGTTTATATACTAGATTTCCACTGGGCTTCCCCAAATAGATGATCAGTTGAGACTTTGATAGGTGCCTTGTCTGCTCCTAGACTACATTGTGAACCATTTGCACTTGACATGTATCTGATGAATGGTGAGTTTCTCCTTCCATAGTCACCTTGCTACCTCTCTGTCTTTCTGTCTCTCTGTCTTTCTCTCTGTCTCTGCCTTTCTCTGTCTGTCTCTGTCTCTGTCTCTCTGTATGTCTCTTTCTGTCTCTCTGTGTGTCTCTTTCTGTCTCTCTGTCTCATTTATGTCTCTGTCTCTGTCTCTCTGTCTCCGTCTCTGTCTCTCTCTCTGTCTCTCTCTCTCTCTGTGTCTCTCTCTCTGTCTCTCTCTCTGTCTGTCTCTCTCTCTGTTCCTCAGCCTTGAACTCAGGGTCTGGGCACTGTTCCTGAGTTTTTTTGCTCAAGTATAGCACTCTATTACTTGAAACACACAGCTCCACTTCCAGCTTTTTTGGTGGTTAATTGGAGAGAAGAGTCTCACAAACACCCAGTGCTGGTGGCTCATACTTGTAACCCTAGCTACTCAGAAAGCTGAAATCTGAGGGTCATGATTTAAAGGCAGACACGGCATGGAAGTCCATGAGACTCTTATCTCCAATTAATCACAGAAAGAGCCAGAGTGGCACAATGGCTCAAGTGATAGAGTGCTAGCTTTGAGCAAAAGGATCTTAGGGACAGTGCCCAGGCCCAGAATTTAATGCCCAAGCCTGGCAAAAAGTAGTAGTAGTAGTAGTAATAGAAGCTCACAAACATTCTTGCCCAGACTAGTTGCAATCATGATCCTTAGATCTCAGTCTCCTGAGTATCTAGGATTGCAAGCATAAGCCACCATCATCCAGGTCCCTTTTTATTTATTTATTTTAACAGAGTGCTTATTCATGGACTCTGTCCCCAATTTTCCATCTTGTTGTTAGTAACTGGAAAAGTCAACCAGAGGAATGGTAATGAGTGCAGGCCTTCAACCTTTCTGGTGTGGATACAAAAACCTTTTCTACTATGTGTCCTTGCCTTGGCTTTTTAGGTACCTTCAATGGTAATGTCATTCATCATGGAACCTCAAGCTAATGAGGCCAAAGCCTTGAGCCACGGATTGTGAAAGAATAGATCTACCATTCTAGAGGTGCTGGTTTATGGGCCAGCATGTTTTAAACACATTGTATTGATTGATAATTGATTGTATGTGTGTGTGTGTGTGTGTGTGTGTGTGTGTGTGTGTGTGTGTGT